>NW_007577896.1:325862-351646 GCF_000690725.1 Stegastes partitus
CCATGACCCTAGTGAGGATTAAGCGGTGTATAGATAATGGATGGATGTTAGAGAAATAGAAAAAAATAAAGTGTAAAACTTCTTTTCAAGTGCTCACAGGTTGGTTGCTCTACATAATATGGATGTTTTACAGCTTGCATATTTAATATTTTCTCTGCTTTGTGTCAAATTTGCCTGCAGTTCAGCCGAAAAGCCCCTGAATTTCTGTCACGTTGCTGCTGAGTCACTCAGATATTTGCTGTTGTGCTGAAAAGTGTGGATTTATTTTTATTTTTTTTTGCAGAATCTGGTTTGAACAAGTGAAGTATTTTTCAGCAAATATTTAAAAGGGACATTTAGAATAACATAATTTGAGCTTAAATTTGAATAAAGTCTTCCAACAGAACATGCGTGTCACATATGAGTAGTTCAGGGACTGTTGGAGAGCTCGGTTTTTTAGTTCTTTTGTGTTTGTTTTTTACTGCTTCTTACTCTAAGAAATGGTTTCATTTTGGCAGTTTGGTTTTTGGTTTTTCTTTTTCTAAGGTCACCTGCATTTTAACCCACTAATGAATTTTGAGGTGTCGAGTTCAGAGTTTAAACTTTCAGTCTTGCTCTCAGTAATATGCCCTCAGCAGGATTCTTAGTTTAAATGGTGAAGGAGCTACATATAGCTATATATTAGATTTGTTTTTCTTTTTTTCCAGCAGACTTACAAATGATTAATTCAAGGACCATCAGAAATGTTTTTACAATTTCTGATAAATGGTGTAATTTTGGTGATTTATTTTAATTTTTTTTAAACAGAGGGTTAATTATGGTTATATGACCACGAGTGAGGCCTGAAGGATTTATAGCTGTAACTAACTCATAAACTTGTCAATCAACTCTAAAAGATTCTCTTTGCCATCACAGAGGGCAAAAAAAAGAAGCTGTAAACAGAAAACAGTTTGCATTTCTGCTCTTTTCAATGATTGTTTGGTCAGTAAATGTCAGAAAAATGTTAGAAACTAGTCCAAAAAAACTCTCAAAACCCTTGAAGAAATCCATCAGGCAGCTTCTCCAGTCATGTTTTGGCCTTACTTCAAACTTTAGCAACAGCTGAGATCTCCCTGCTCATAGATCTCCGACCTAAACGGGCAGAACTGTAAGTAGATGCTAAATAAGAGTCTTGAAGGTGTCGGTAAGATCCAGCAAAGGTCACCAGATTCTCTGTGTGAGAACATCACACTGAACGTAGGAAACAGGTTGCAAACAAACAAGAGTGTCGACAAGAACACTAAAGCGAGGATCAGGAAAGCGTCTCTGTTCCATTCAGTTTAAAGTGTCGGTGCATCACTCGGGGGTCAACGCAGATCAGACAGACGCATCTGACGCCGATGTAAAGAGAATCACGAGCTGAAGGAAGAAACGTAGAAACATAAATCACCTTTACAAGGTCAGTCAGACGCGGGAAAGTTTCATCCGTGCAACTTTCTGACTTGATCTTCAAAGCGGAGATTCGTCGCCGTTTGAAGCAGCGGTTTGTTTCCTGTCAGAGCGATTCCTGGTTCAGGTTTTTATTTGTCAACAGATGACGATTAGAGGTTTCATTCAGTCTGTTTATAAAGACTCTGAATGAAGAGATGTTCGGTTTTAGGCCACATTGTTGTTATTCTGGAGGTGTTTAGTTCAGGAGCAGCATTGATGATAATAAAACAGGGAAGATATAAGTTTATTTTTCACATTTATATCTGACTCAGTTTAGGTTTTAATGTTATTTTGCAAAAGACAAAATCCCCAAATATCCCTTAGTTGATTTAAAGTTGCTTTACTTTCTGGTTCAGTTTAGAAAAACATCATAGTTTGAGTTAAAATATGACTTTTTTTTTATTGTATGCTTGAAATGTTTGATATTTTCCCTTTTCTGAGTGACTAGGACGGCAAGTCCTGCACCCAGTATATGATTTACTGGCTGAAAAGCAGTAACATAAGTGCAAAATATTGATTTGTTATACGTTAGAAACAAACGCAATCCAGCAGAAAATCCGTTTCTCACAGAACATCATTGAGAACGCAGCTGTCGATGTATGGAAACGTAATTTTTTGCGAAGACCGAGGTTGAAATTGCAGCGGCGGGTTGAAACAAATGCAATCTCACACCGAAATGTGTAACCGCCATGTTGGTCGCAGCTCATAATGTATTAGTTCTGCAAGAAAGGCTGCAAGACACGTGAAAGTAAAGTCACGTGTAAAGTCTTTCAGCAGCTCGGCATTTATTTGTGTATTAATCAGATACTCGGAATTAGTTTCTCTCACGTTCGTTCATCGTCAGTGAACCAAAACGCTTCCAGGTGTTAAAGTTGTGTGAGACAGCGACTCGAGGCCTCTTTAGGTTTCCAGTCTGACAAACGTCTTGGTCAACTTCAGGAATAGAGGACTTATGGTTTCCACGGTGCTGCCTCTCTCCACACTGCAGCCGAACTCCGTTATTTCCCGTATTTTATACAACTTTTAACGCTACCGCCAAGTGTTTTTTAAGTTCAGAAATTGCAGCAATTTTCCACAACAGATGCCTACATTTATTTCCTTTCTATCGGTCTGTGGCCACATTGCATGATTACCGGCCTCCATGTTTCTTTGCACATAAAAAAGAGCCAAAAAACTCTGTATGAGGAGGTCGAGGCCAACGCAGAATCGTTCTTTTTATTGTGTTTTCAGTTTACTGCTCAGTTACCAAACCTGCTCTGGTAAGTTTAGGAAAAGTTGGTGTTTTTGGGTAGAAACACACCCACGCTAACCAAAAAGTTCAGGTTTTTTTCTGGCTTGCACTAAAAAAATGTAAACATCTCACCATTTGACAGCTTTATTTTTTGGTAAATATTGCACCTTTTGCGCTGTGAGACGTGGTCGCCGAAGGTTAGATGTAAACAGTCGTTTTAAGGTGGGAACAGTTGTGTGTTCTGGATGACTTGAACCCTGCATGACTGTTCAGTTGACTTGTTGCGGTTGCTGCCACTCCCTGTGTTGTCACTGTCAAGCATCTGAGCCATGCCAGCAAAGCAAAACACTGAAGCGGAACTTCCAACGTGAGAGAGTTGGAATTACGGGAAGAAGAACAAAAGACAGACTGAAACAGGAGGGAGGGGAAAAAAAAGGCCAGCGAGAGGGAGGCTGAAGGTTAGAGCGGATTCAGGAGAGTTCGGCGTTAATGAAGAGACGAGCTGTCGCCGAGATGGATGCGGGCGAGGAGGAGGGCAGTGTGGGAAGCTGTGAGGATGAGGAGGGATGAGGGAATCTGTGTTGCCCGCAGAGACGGAACGAGACGACGTGAAGTGACAGAAGGAGCGAGAGAGGCAGAGTGGAAGTCTCAATGAAATGAAAGATGGCCGTCCTTTTCACCTTGTTAGCCGGTCCTCCGCCGAGCAGCCCGCTGCCCTCTGACGCTGCCTCTCCTCTAATGAAATACCATTTGATTATTAATCACGAGCCACAGATTCTTGTTGGTTATTCATCAGCAGACCAGAATGTGTGATTACAGAACAAACAGTGCTTATTTGGACTCGCTGGCTGCCTTCTGAAGCCTCCGGTAGCCGCCCGGTCTGCACAGAATGACTTTCCTGTACAACTAACCTGCATTTTCGATCGTGGTTTTACAGAAACTTATTTTCTGCTGTCATGTCATTTATCGCAAAAACCTTTCCAGTCATGTGTTGTGCGCGATTTAAAGCTCAATAACCAAAATTTAAAAATACCTTTTTGTACCGTGAAACCATAAAACATATAATTTGTGCTTTTCTATCAGTTTGAATTACAATTATTAATTTATTATTCCCATTTACAAGCTGACAAAACATAGATTTGTCTAAAACAAGCTGAAATTACATAATATTAAACTGCATTTTGAAAGCACAGTCTCCAAAAAATGGCATTTCTACACAACTCAACTGGATTCTCAGCTACGTTTTTTTAGTGCGATTTATTTTCCTGAATCTGTTTTAGGTCAGCACATCTTTGCTTTTCTTTTATTGCTTCACCGTGGCTCCTTTCCAGCCAAACAGTCATATATTAGATGGACCCTGGTAACCCAGACAACGGAGGAAAAGCTTCAAGTGCAGTGAAACAGTCGTATTTTAATAATAATAACTTTATTCATATATAGCACCTTTAGGAACAGCGTTCACAAGGTGCTTTGACAGTGAAAACATGTAATACAGAGACGATCAAGGAAGACTAAAGAATTAAAAATGACATGACAAACTAAAACCAATAGAGAACATATAAAATAAACAGGTAGATCAGGGGTGTCAATCTCAAAAACACAGTGGGCCAAAATTTAAAACCTGAACAAAGTCGCGGGCCAACATTGAACAAATGAACCTTTTAATATGGACCGAAACAAAGTTTGCTTTAACATTGAATATGGAACAAGCAACGCTTATTAACATACATTATATATAAGTTAATAGTGGAGACATGCAAAATCAAATTATAAATAAAAAAACACATCAATGGCACAGTGACAGTTGTAGTGTGGAGTTGCTATGCCTACTGTCACAGAGGAGAAGGAGTTTCTGGGTCCTGTCCTGATTGACGTGCCAAAACAACAACAGGGCATTATGGGATTTGTAGTATTAGCGGTGAATGCGCTGTACAGTATAATACCAGGGGCAGCTCTAGTAGTCATTTGGTATTGTCTCGCGGGCCAAATATAATTACAAAGCGGGCCAAATTTGGCCTGCGGGCCAGAGTTTGACACCCCTGAGGTAGATGGTGCATAAAAACAGCATTAAACACTGTTTTAACCCAATCCAGGATATTTCTGAGTCCTAACCAAGTGATTTTGATGCTGAACCTGAACCGAGCTTCTAACATCTAAAGTTTAACCTTGTAGTTTTTAGCTAGAAAATGAATGAAAACAGAAAGAGAAAATAAACTCTTCTTCTGCGGTCAAAGCTTTGTCGTCCATCTTGTGGCACTGATCCTGGTGTTCCTGGTGAAAATCTGGTTTCTGCAGATTTCTAGCTGCTTTTCCGACGACGTCACGAGAGACAAATTGCGTTTATTTCAAAACGAAATTACGCTCCCCTCAAAGCGTAATTGAGAATGCAGTTTAGTTGTGAAGGGACGTAATTTCGCGGCGACGGGGCTGCCAGGTGTGCAGCGCTTCCAAGTCCCTCTCCAGCCATCGATTCAACTGCTCTCCAATAGTTTCTGTTCAATCAGATTAGTCCCCTCAACAGCGCAGTGATAATGCAGCTCTCGCAGCGGTTTGTGGTTGTTTGTGGCAGAGCAGGACTCCGACTTTAAAGTCCCTCTTCGGCCGTTGATTAAACCCTTAAAGACTCGTCTCTGTGTATCAGAGTTACGCATTTAGAAGCTGATGTTTCACCAACAGAATCCCTTCCTGCCTCAGAGTGCTTTACATGTAACTCTATACTGGTTCTTCTAGAATATGAGGAATAGAGTTTATAGATGAAGTCCCTGCCTGCCTGCCTGTCTGTCTAACCTCTTGCAACTCGAGCACACCAGCTCACTGTAAAACTAGCCTGCATCGGTATATGGGAGTCATTCATGCATACAAGCTTGAACTGGAAGCTGAAGAAAAGTAATGATTCAGGAAGCCCCACACTGCAAGTATTGGTTCCTTAGATGTGTTTTCTATTAAACCCTGTCTACCTATGCAGCTAAACTGTTTTAAAAGCAACCAAATGTAGTTTTTTTCTTACCTGTGATCTAGTAGGAAGGGTTTCCAGTTTGAGAAAAGCTGCACAGTTGATGTAAGAAGTTGCATTTTCCTGTGTTCCTGTGATAGACTGGTGACCTGTCCAGGGTGTCCCCTGCCTTCACCCTGAGTCAGCTGGGATAGACTCCAGCCGCCCATGACCCTAGTGAGGATTAAGCGGTGTATAGATGATGGATAATGGATTTTCCTATGTTGTTTATTTCTTGTTTTCTGTTGTCGTTTTCTGTACAGATGAACCCTTTCGACAGTATAGCCCACTGTACCGGGCTGGCATTACGACTCTAGTTCAACCCTGTAGCCCGGTATAGTGGCTCCGTTATATGGCGACTTCCTGTTACATTAATTTAGATTGGCTGCCAGTGGGAATCCCTGCATGTGTACAAGCAATTCAGTCATGAAATAAATTATGCAAATGAAGTAAAATGACTTCGTTTGACGGGGCTGCAAGGTGGCGCAGTTGGTAGCACTGTTGCCTCGCAGCAAGAAGGTCGCCGGTTCGCGTCCCGGTGGGGGCACCGGAATCTTTCTGCGTGGAGTTTGCATGTTTTCCTCGTGCAGCGTGGGTTCTCTCCGGGTTCTCCGGCTTCCTCCCACAGTGATTCTAAATTGTCCGTAGGTGTGAATGTGAGTGTGCTTGGTTGTCTGTCTCTAAGTGTAGCCCTGTGATAGACTGGTGACCTGTCCAGGGTGTCTCCTGCCTTCACCCTGAGTCAGCTGGGATAGACTCCAGCCCCCCATGACCCTAGTGAGGACTGAGCGGTGTATAGATAATGGATGGATGGACTTCGTTTGACCCCAAAAATCATCAGAAAACGGGATTTTCACGACCTCGTTTCCGAAATGTTTACAACCCATCAAAACGAACTAATTACAAGACTTCAGCTGATGTCTTGGTGTATAAGATCTGATAATTAATTGCATATATCCTAAGTAATTATGCAGCTTACCTTTTCCTTTTCACAGCTGTATGTATATGACAAGAGTAAACTTCATATTTAACCGTCAACTTGTCTCCTTTTGATTGATACCAGATATGTAACGATGTGAAGTGATTAATCAAAACCACATCTGATCATGAATTTCAAGCCAAAGTTACTTAGTGTTGAAGTGTATAAAGAACACACATTTACTCAGTGTTGAGGGTTACGGAGAATATAATGCTGGGTTAAAATACGACCCTTTGGCTTTACGTTTGCAGCTTCTCCTCTATCCCCTGCAGGGTGACGAGTTCTGGCCCATTTGATGTACGATTGGTCGGCTGAAAAGCAGCAGCAGCAGCGAAGTAATAAAACAAATGACAAAGACAAGTTGATTTGAAATGTATTTGCGGTTCGTCAGAATCGAATGCAATCCAGCAGAAAATACTTCAGAACCTCAGCTTTGGTTGGAAGGCCCATCGTGTGATTCTGTGTTTGTCATCGCTGCAGTTTCAAGGTTGTTTTGCTCCTTAATGTGCCTCGTAGCTTCAAAACCAGGCAGGTTTTTAATACTGAAATTTACTGAGCTCCGAGGTTAATAAAGCCACAAAATCTTCGCTCTACTTGCTCTTTTTTTTCATGCAAAATCCTTTCAGGCAGCAGGTTTGTCATTTCTACTCATATTTTATGCTGCAAATAACCGAAAAGCAGTGAATCAAGCCTTCAAGTCATTTTTTAAGCAAAAACTCCAACAGATAAACAATTTTCGTCCCTTATGAAGTTGACCAAAGTGCCATCTGAGACTTCTCTAGTTGGAGCTCTGAGCCAAAGATTGATTTTTAAAGAAAGAAACGTCCCCTTTAACACAAATGTCAATGTCGTGTTGGTTTTTTTTGTGTGAAATAATCCCTTTGAGAGTCTCTTAATCCAGATTTTACATCTAAAAGACGATTAAACCCATTAGTTCAGTAAATCAGACGTCCACTATTTCAACAAAGTAAGCAGAAAAATAATAAAATGTTCTTTAAATGTGCCAGGTATTTACTCAGTATTCTGTATCTCAGTTTGAAGTCGTATCTTCGGTTTGTGAGCAATAAATAATGTAGCGCCAACAAGATCTGGTTTCAGTTGAAGTTTTAGTTACTTTTGAAAGCAGTTTCTCACTAATGTTCAAATCTAGATTGGTTGGATTTTAAAGGGGATTCAGATTTAGTAAAAGGCATCAAACCTTTATTTTGTCTCACCAAATGTAGTTTTAACTCGGCTACATTTTGTTAAATGACAGAAGCCTCATTTTCCTTCGTGGAAGTCACTGAGATGGAGAGCAAAGATCCGGGATGCAGCACGGCGTAAATGGGCGGCAAAGAGGATGAGAAAAAAGCGGCGAGATTAACAGAGACAAAGGCAAGAAGAAGCATGAAGCGATGTGGTGTTGCCTTATTACTGGAGAAGAATGGATCAACAGGGGGACTCAGGTAAAAAGGTCAGCGTGGTAATGTCGGTAATGAGAGGGAAGGGGGTGGCGGCCGGGGGTGGCGAGAGAAGAAAATTATGTGAAAGGCTTCAACAACTTTCCTTAATGAGCCGAGGTGATGAAATTCCACAGAAAGAGGCATAAAGAGGGAGGCAGGCGAGGAAACATGAAGGAGAGCGGCGAGATATGGAGAGGGCAAGGTCGAAACAATGAGCCTCACGTGGGGGGGAGACGGGAAACGTAACGGAAAGACTTCAGCGCGAGAGCTAAACAAAGAAAGGTTGAGAGAAGGTCAATCGGTGTCACTCCTGACAGAATTGAGGAAATGTGTTGCCCCACTGGCTTAACAGTTTCTGTTTCATGTTGTGGCTGAATTTTGGGGATTTTTTACAGTTTAACACGACTTTTTAACTACTCTTTAAGGGGGGATTATCTCCGGAGATGTAACAACCACAGCCGTGAACATGGATTAAATTATTTCAAGCAAAAAAAGTTCAATTGCCCCAACACTGACTTCTGAAAATAAATGATTGGTCCTTGAAAACAGAAAAAAGTGCGACATTTGGCCCCCTAGTACGTCTGTCAGTGTAGATATGGATAAATCTATATGTTTTAAAGTTTGACCTCTGCTGGACTAATTCAGTTTTCGTGTGTTCTCACCAAATGCAATGGTTGTGGAAAGTATTATTAGTATTTCTAGACATATCCAACCTCTAAAATTACTTCTCAAGCTGAAAATACAGAAATCCCCCAGCTCTGAATACATCTAAAATTCTCCAAATTCAGCCAAAACATTATGCAGAACTTAGTTTTAGGTTCCAAATACCAAATAAATTCACTCTGAACTGAGACTGTGCAGCAACACATTTTTTGAATTCTGTCTGAATTGGCAGCAACTGTCCGTGTTTAGCTCTCATTCTCATGTTTTTTTTTTTCCTTTCTCAAGCTCGGTTTTCTGTTATGGTCTTACGTTTCCTGTCTCCCCCATGTGAGACTTATCGTTTCGACCTTGCCCTCTCGATATCTCACTCCTCTCTTTCATATTTTCACTCCTGACTCCCTCTTTTCCCTTCGTCTCTCTGTGGAAGAATCCTTAAAATGACCTCCCAGAATGAGAACAGAAAAATTCCCATGTTGGAAATATTTTAGTTTGAATACCAAAATCTAAGACAGCAGAGCTACACAGAAAGTCTCAAGAAGGAGCTGGCTGTTGTTGAATGTGGAGATTTTCTCTGCGTTTACCGCCGTTTGTGTGTCTTTGTGTCGGCAACCTGCTGAATGGAGTCAATGAAAAAGGAAACGGATGACAATGAAACACCTCAGTTACCTCTTTGAGTGTAAGGAAACACCGCATTTCAGGTTTCATTCCACAACATTATTAGATCTCAATTTCCGCAGGGAAATTGTTCTTTTATATTCATCTCTAAATATTTCTGAAGTACAGGTGGATGTGCGTCCTTGGAGGGAAAAAAAATAAAATAAAATATGGCTATTTCTGCAGCCAAAGGGGTCTGATGATAGCTAATAGCTTCAATTTCAATAATATAGCCTAATAGGTTTCACTTTCTTGTCAGCAGTCATTTAGTAATAGTAGTCATTATGCTGTCAGCTTGCCTGCTTTTACTTTCCTCCACAAAGCCCCGTTTGTTCCTCACAGTCTGCACAGGTACAGACAGTACCAACGCACAAGTGACCATGTTGCAGGCGACGCTGCTTTATGACTGCGAGAAATCACTGATTGGGCCCAGACACATACAAGGATTGGATTTTGATTGATTTTCTCGACATTGATTTTTGTTTTCCATTCCATCTCTGCTGCACTCGCTCACTTCTTTTCCAACTTAATGGATTCTTCAAGGATTCGGCAAACTTGGCAGCAGCCAACATGACGACTCAATCCGCGAGCTCAAAACGTGATCCCTCGTCTAGAATACTCCCTTAATGTGCGCTCGAATGTCTGAAATCGCGGCTTACGAGCCACAGAAGATGGGTTTGTTTTGTTTATATGCATAATTGATTTCCGTGCTGAGAGATTTTGCTTCAGCTCTTTACTCTCCTGATATAATCAAATGAAATTTGGAGCAAAGTGGAGGATATCGAACTGCAGAAGTTGCTGAAACAGAAAATATGCGCCATTATTGTTCGTTGGTCCAAAAACATTGTGATGCAATATTGTGATTGTATTGTTTGGGGAGGTCTCTGATGAAGTCAGCCAGACTGAGCTGCACAGGCCTGGGACTGGTTTCACTCCCAATTCAGCTGATTCAATAAGTGTGTTTTCAATAAAATCTGAAAATTATACAAATAAAGCAAAACATATGAGATCAAATCCCCAATTATGAGCAGATGAATAACAGTTTGGCTGCATGTTGTGCATGAGGCTTGGATAGTTTGCTCCCGTTGGTGCAACGATGTTCACATATCACCAAGACATATGTAAGAGGAGAACCGTCTTTGTGTTTCCACGTCAAGAACGAACTTTCAGTCTCACTTTCAGGGTGCGATAAGTCCTTAAAGTGCTTTGACAAAATGGATCTTTGAACAACTGCGATCTCATAACAGAGTCGATCTGCCGAGAAAGATCGTGCAACACAATCGATCGCTCAAGAAGAGCGACCAAATGGAAGTGGTGGTGGGATTATAAATATTTAAGCTGTGCGGAAGTCTCACGCCACACATCGAGCTGGACCCATCTAACACTTAAAGGTCCGGCAAAGTGGCATCACATGTCCATAAGTCTGTGGGGCTTCTGAGAAATATCATTCTCACTATGACGAAGCTATAACAGATGAAACATTCACCGTTATACTTTAGCTGAGGATTGTCAGTAAGTGTAGTCAAAGGCCAAATTATTGTAAAAACTGACAAGATAATGGTGCTAGATTTAAAATAAATAAATAAATAAATAAAAGATTGGAAACTTTGACCTGCTGTTGGAGCTGGAGTGAAGGTCAAGCTATTGCCAAATTCAGGACAGTTTGTTCTCCGTGCACCATGAATATCTAACAAATTTCCTGCCAGTTTATCTGATAATTGTTGAAACGTTTCGCTGAAATCATGGACTTGACGATCAGAAACAGAGAACCGTTAATATTTGTGCCAAATTTTAAGCCAATGTGTTCAAAGGTTGTTATAATATTTCAGTCTGGATCAAAATGGTGGACCAACACACTAAAACAACAGGCGAAATTCAAGTGCCAAAAGCCAAAACGTCCTCATTACGAATCCTGCTCACAAAACCGTGGATGTTCTTTATTTTCAAACCTTGTCTTTCAAAAATCACTTTCCTATTTAATTAAAATGCATCCTTATTCATGTTGTGACACAAATATTCAGTGGAATCAATCAACAACCGGACACGTGGGACCATTTTACTTAGACATGAGTTTCTTTTATTCATTTGGTTTGAGGAAAATAGCACAGTTTGCGTTAAAATGCGACACTTTGACAACACGTCTGAAGCTTCTCGTCCGTTTTCTGGGTTACCGGGGTAACGAGTCCCACCCCATTCTATATATAATTGGCTGGCTGTAAATGGCAGACAGTAAAGCAATAAAAGAAATGGAAAGAAAGACGTGTTGATTAGAAACCTATTCGGGAAACATTGTAAACAAACGTAATTTGCAGACAAATGCGTTTTCCACAAAGGATAATTGAAAATGTAATTTAGTTGTATTGCCATTTACTGGATCGCCACGGTGACGAGTCTCGCCCCCATTTGATAAATGATTGGTTGGCTTTAAAGAAGCAAAACAATGAAATAAGGTATGGTAATATTAAATGTATTTGTGAAATGTCACAAATGTAATCCAGAAGAAAACACATTTCAATCAAAACATAATTGAGAATGCAGGTTAATTGGACAGAAATGCAATTTTTGGGAGACGGTGCTTCCAATCTAGTGTTACGCAATTGCAGTTTGTTTAAAAAATACATGTTTTGTCAACTCATAAAAGGGTGTAATCAATTAATAAGTACCAGTTAAGTTGATAGAAAAGCATAAATGATTGGCTCTACGGTTTAAATGGTAAATAGTAAACAAAAAGTCAATTGGAGTCTTTGGTTATTGATCTTTTAATCGCGCTCACATCAGTACTTATAACAGAGATGTGTTCATTCAAAGACTCTGTGTGATGCAACCAGCTGTCAGCAGATTATTTTTTATTTTTTTATTTAAATGAAGCCTCAAGTATGTTCAGGTCAGACGTAATTGCTTAAGTGTCCGTTTGCACCGCTGACAGATGTTTATACGATAAACATCTTTCTCTGTTTTTTTCTCTCAAAGCTGTCTTCTCTCATATATGTCGACCGAAACACTGCGAGTTTCCCCCTGAGCGCGTCTCCTCAGCTGTGGACGTTTTTACACTCGGAGAATATTAATAGAATTTCAGCAGAGATACAGATCTAATGCGCTCCACCAGCAGTGTATCAAATTGACAATCGATAGGTTCAAGTTGCGCATCACTCTGAGCCCGGCCATATCACAAGGAAAAGGAAATAAGATCCAAAAAACATGTTACTTTCTGAAGCTTTCAAATCCCCAATTCATCTTTGGAAAACTTCCCGTTCTTCGCTTTTTTGCGGCGCGGATGTTTATCTGGTGCTCGGGAGGTCAACAAAGACGCTGCAGCTTTCTGGAGGCCTTAACTGAGATGTGCATTCAAATAATCCCCTCGGCTTGCGGCATAAAGTTCACCTTCTTTGTGGGTGCAGTCCTGTCAACAGATCGTAAAAATCTTCATCGCTAAGTTCAGGGATTTTCTCCTCTTACTTGAATGAAAAGGTTCACTTCTCTGATGTTCTGCAACTGCATGTTCATCATCTGCATCCCTCAGTAATGCACCACGGCGCCCTCTTTCTAATGAAATGCTCTTTTCTATTATCAATCACATGATTAATCTCATTTTCAGCGCTAACAAGTCACAACTTATGAATAATACACAGCAAAATCAGCTCTGTTTTGGGCTAATTTTAGCCATTTTGTTGTACTCGCTCATTAAAAGAACCACTTTTTGTCAGCAACCAGCTGCAAGTAAAGATTTTTTTGCTAAAGAGAAAAAAAGACAAGGTTGGGTTCTTCTTAAGTGTCCCACATTTAGTATCACCTTGCTATCAACTGAGTCTACAACCTACCTTCGAAATAAGCGGACTATCTGAAAACACGAGTGGGTATTTCACACTTTTTAAAGACTTGCTTGGTGTGCTGTCTATAAAGAGCACCAGTGGCGAAATTTGATTTTGATTTCTTTTAACCTTGTTCACCAGATAGGATCAGCTCTCATGCCAGATGTGGCCTGCAGGCTGTTTCATGCCCAGGTCACTGCAGAATGTGTTAGCTAAAAAATAACTCTGAACACAACACTTCATAGGATGTGATCACAGGGGATGTGCTTCTCTCTCCTACTCGAGTGCAACGCCAAACTGTGCGAGCGAGAGCTCAAAGGGTGCAAGGAGCATTACATCAGATAACGCAGGGGAAACTCTGGGGAAACTCCGCCTGCAGCTATTTTCATATTGATGTAATGCACTGTAAAATTTCAGGCATGTTAAACGTTGGGAGCCTGCACTTTGTCCAAAACATGACACACTTAATTTGGAGGAGACGTGTGCTTTCTGCAATAAAAATGTGATTCCCTTAATTCTTTTTTAGTTATCCAGTAGGTACTTGGGGGCTGATTAAGCAGCAGAGTTTCTGCTTTTTTCTTGTGGCAAAGTTGGGGTTTTACAGACAGTTTAAAGCATTGGTAGGTCAGGGTTGTGTGTCAGTTGTGAGAGCGCTCCGGGGATTCACGATGACCCAGTGAGATACAAACTACAGCGTCCATTTATCATTAGCAGCGTGGCTTTCTTGGACAAGCACACCTGACTTTTGGCGTACTAGACTATTTGTATTGGTAGAAAAGTGAACGTGTGGAAGTCGATAAAAAGGGAGACGAGAGTTGAGCTTGAGTCTCTGTTCCTTTATTGGACTCCACTTACAGCCCAAAAATCACCCACAGTGCAAAGCCTTTTATAGCACATCTGCTTTCCCACGACCCGGAAAACCTTACCCCTGTCCCCTTCAAAATAACAGTGTCCTTTGTGTGTGAGACCCACAGAATTCGTGTACACCACAAACGTATTTAGAGTTTCTTTTTAGAAGCCAGATAGAGGAAACCCAAATATGACACAAAAACTCCAGTTGCTAAAAAACTCACAGAACTGTAGTTAAATAGGCAGCTTTTGTTTGGAGCAACACTCTTCATATTGGGTAGAAAGACATTCTTATTTGCATTTTGTTGACAGCTGCATTTGTTGGAATCAAAGTATATCTCTTTGATCAAATGTGTGTGAGGTAGATGACTAAAATAGAGAAAGTGAAAGCAGGAAAACAAGGATGCTGCTGGAAAACGGTGAGGCTGTTGCTGTTGTCGTTGGTTAGTCAGGGTTTAACTTGGTAAAGCAATTTGTGTTCCTTTTTTGTCACATTTATTCTCACTGTCGGCTCATTCTTCACTGCATTATTAGCTTCTGCACGACCATGACTAGAAGTAGAGAGAACTCAAAATGTCATCTGTGGAGTTTGGCACATGTATAATGACAAAAATCCGGAAAAAAAACAACACACATACAAAACTAGTCTTAAATTTCTTTGATTATTTATTACACAAAACTTGAAAACAACTGTAATCAACATGCACAACATTTTTGAAGTATCCAGAGGTTTTCTCAGTTCTGTAAAAACGGTGATTCTACATATTATAGATATTGTACGACTTACATTTTCAATTTGCACCAGAAGTTTTGTCATGTGACTGTTAGTTGCAGGTGAGTCATAGTTCTTCATAGTTCTTCTCCGAGCAGCACAGAATGTTTTACTTTTTGCAGAGTCTGGTTACCATAAACTTTGGCCAAATAAATTTTGATTGAATGATTAAATTATGTTAGGCTTGTACTCGGGTACATTCAGGAAAAGCACTGCACATCCCAGACGAGCAGGTCAAGCTATCAGAAAGGTGAAAATCCAACAATTCTCTCTGTTTTTTAAAGTTTCTGGCTGATAAATGGTGTAATTTTGGCAGTTTAAAATAAAAAAAAAGACAGATTTTATGCTTTCACTGGCAGGTTTTGGAATTCAGGTGGGTAAATGCATAATTTAAATCTTCGAGGCGTTCTGATGAAGCTGAAATAGAGTATTGATATTCGAACTGTTCTCAATGTTCTGGTATTCCAGCAGATTTTCATTATTGACGTAGCAACACGATGGATGGGATTCAAATCACCCAGCCTCCCCGCTACTTTATCACAACATGCCAGGCCTCAGCCCTAAAAGTGATCTGTGCAGATCTGCAGTCTTCTACCGCCGAATAAACAGGCTGCAGTCACAGTTGCCCTCCATTTGAACAAAGTCACTCCAGGCGATTTAAAAGCCTCTGCGATTGACACTGAGCCCTTTTGAAAATCAAACGTGCTTGCACACACACCGAGCACTTTATTAGTAACACTCGTACACCTGCTTTTTCATGCAATTATCCAATCAGCTAATCATGTGGCAGCAGTGCAGAGCAGCAGCTTCAGTTAATGTTCACATCAAATGTCTGAATGAGAGAAAAAAAAAAAGTGATCTCACTGACTTTTACCATGGCACGATTGTTGTTGTTGCCAGACAGGCTGGTTTGAGTACTTCTGCAACTGCTGTAGAGTTCACTCAGAATGGTGAGAAAAACAAGGACGGGTTGGAGCTGACAGAAAACCCACGGTAACTTAACCACTTTTTTACCACTGTGGTGAGCAGAAAAGCGTCCCAGAATGCACAACATGTCCAGCCTTGAGGCAGTTGGGCAGAAAACAGCAGAAGACCACGTCATGTTCCGCTTCTGTCAGCCAAGAACAGAAATTTGAGGCTGTGGTGGGCACGGGCTCACCGAAGCTGGACAGTTGAAGGCTGGAAAGAACGTAGTCTGGTCTGATCTCAGCTTCTGCTCAGGCAGACAGATGGTAGGCTCAGAATTTGGTCCACTTAATACCGATCGTTCACTGTTTAAGTGCCATAGCCTAAAGCGTCGGCAGGGTTGTTGCTGGCCGTAGCGCGTTATCTTTTTATGGCAACAGTTTACCATCTTCTAATGGCTTTTTCTCGCCTAATGATGCACTGTGTCGCAAAACAAACATCTGGTTTCATCGTAATGAATTCAATCGACTTGAATGGGTTTTTTAATCTCCAGATCGTAGTTTAGTAGAACACCTACTGTCTGCCATGAACGTTTTGGAGCATTTTGTGAAATCCCTGACACCAAAAACTGTTTGGAAAGCAGAGACAGGTGCTACCAAGCAATAGTGTGATGCTCCTAATAAAGAGCTCGGGTTTATAATGCTTGAGATATGAGAAGAATCACTAATCTAAATTCTTCTTCTGTTGTTATGGGTTCACCCCCAGTGGCACTGAGGTAGAAAACAATAAACTTCTCCTCGGCTGCCTCACAAGTTGGCATAGCAACTATTAAATCAGACTTGTGGAGGGCTCCAGGGAATTTCTGAGTCCGCTTTGACCTATAGGATTGAAACTCTGGTTAAATGAGTTGTCCTCAACCTCGTTAGAAGTGACCTTCCACTTGGAAATGTGTTACGCATTCTTGTATGAATAATCTTTGCTTGAGTGGGTATTGATGTTACGTGTGTCGGCGTTTCTCTGTCGTCTTCTTACATCCGCCACTGTTGTTCTGGGTGTCATGTGAAGTGTGTGTGTGTGAGAGTTTGCTCAAAAGACCACAACAAACTGTAGCAGGTTACATGTAAGAGCCTCACATGTGAGGTTTTACCTTCAGGACTTCACTGAATGAGAAGTAAATACAAAATCAAGTCATTAAAATTCACCCTTCTCCCATCTCATGGCAGTTGCACAGCAAAATGTGAAGGTCCCTGATGGAACATAGAAAACAGCACTTTTTTAAGATAGTGAAATTTATTTATACTGTATTTTTATACACTTGAAAACTATCCATCCATCATCTATACACCGCTTAATCCTCACTAGGGTCACGGGGGGCTGGAGTCTATCCCAGCTGACTCAGGGTGAAGGCAGGGGACACCCTGGACAGGTCACCAGTCTGTCACAGGAACACAGGAAAATGCAACTTCTTACATCAACTGTGCAACTTTTTTCAAACTGGAAACCCTTCCTACTAGATCACAGGTGAGAAAAAAAACTACATTTGGTTGCTTTTAAAACAGTTTAGCTGCATAGGTAGACAGAGTTTAATAGACAACACATCTAAGGAACCAATACTTGCAGTCTGGGGCTTCCTGAATCATTACTTCTCTTCAGCTTCCAGTTCAAGCTTGTGTGCATGAATGACTCCCATATACCGATGCAGGCTAGTTTTACAGTGAGCTGGTGTGCTGGAGTTGCAAGAGGTTAGACAGACAGGCAGGCAGGGACTTCATCTATAAACCAAGCACACTCACACCTACGGACAATTTAGAATCACCAATTAACCTCAACATGTTTTTGGACTGTGTGGGAGGAAGCCGGAGAACCCGGAGAGAACCCACGCTGCATGGAGAGAACATGCAAACTCCACGCAGAAAGATCCCGGTGCCCCCAACGGGACACGAACCGGCGACCTTCTAGCTGCGAGGCAACAGTGCTAACCACTGAGCCACCTTGCAGCCCACTTGAAAACTAAATACATGAAATAAAACAGCTGATGAGTGTACAACATTAGTGCATGTAGCCAAGTCAACCAAACCAAGTGAGGATTTACAAGTAAAACTAATTTGTTTAGTGGATCAAGTGACTTTCAAATTTTTACATGAGGGTGAGATGTTTCAATCTTTAGTTATATGTTTTTAGATTTCCAATCAACTTTGTGTGTTCACATACAGTTCTATTACAGGCGGTGAAGGCTGTTTGATATACAGGTATCCATCAGTGCCCTGTTGGCTTTCTTTCTTTTTTTAATTAAAAAAATAAAAGCATACTTCCAATTTTATTCTGGAAAAACAGACATCAAAACAAACAAATAAAAAACCATTTGTTTCTTCAGAATGACTAGCAACACGTGTTGGCTGGTGTACCCTGATGGGCCGCTGTTGGTACAGTAGGAGTGTATGTGTGCACTTCAGTGTGTGTTAAAGAGGAAATCCGGTTGCAGTCAGGATGGGTGACCTCAGTTGTTTCAGCAGGACAGGAGATGATGCAGGGCATTAAGCAAACCCACTCCCGGACAGAATCACACGCCACAGCCGCTCAGTTGGTCTTGGCTGGTGTGACGGGACTCAGAGTGAGGTTTGTGGGGAAGAGTTTGGCTCAGGAGCTTCAGCTTTTAAATGGTGCCAGACGTACAGCACCATGTCAGACCTGTGCATACACACTCCGCTGTAGGCCGGGGGCAATTTGTGTGATATAGACCAGGTTTGAATGAACGTACACATTCACTAACTCTCTTGGTGGGCTTCAGCTCTGCTCCTGCCTCTGTGTTTATCTATTTTTCTTCACCACTTATTCACCATATATTTTATTCCTCTGTCTCTCTTGTGCACTCTCACGAATAGGCTACGGATAGTACATGCGCTTTAAACCTATGACCCCTTAAAGTCGAGGGAAATCTGAGTTGCTGTCTTTGCGTGAGGACTTGAATAGGCTCAGAAATGGAAGCGGCATAGCAAATAATGTGCGATGCAGAGCGGTGGAGGACTGTTGGCCTCCAGCCACATCTCGCTGATCTGTGTTGTTAGAGCAACAGACGGAGGACATGGAAAAAATGAATAAGATCATAAACATGCTCTTTTGGAAACGTGGAAAAAACATATTTGTCAGATAACATTCAAACCCACACCTGAGCCACGAAATCGCCGTGTTTGCTGCTACAACCCTTGAAATGTCAGACGTGGATTGATGTGATGGCTGGATTTAGTTTGCACGGACGAGATATTTCGACCTGTTACAGAAAGAAAAAAAATATATATATGCTAGTGCAAAACTGATTTTGTATAAATGATTTACATACAACAAGAGACGGCTGAAGGATACAAGTTTAGAACTCGTTTTGCTTTGTCCTTAGAATATAACAGCTTGTCGTGTGTCGTCAGAGGTTGTGTACGTGGCGTCCAGTTTAATCAGAAAGACAGATTTTTTTCTTTGTCGTCGCAGTGGTTAGAAGGTCTCATTTGGACAGTCGAGGTATTTCTGAGTGGATTTTTCATGTCAGTTGTATATAGTGCTCAACAAATGTATTAGACCGCCTGTCTAACTTGTAAGGGACTGTATGTGTGTATATATATGTCATCCAGCATCATGAAGTGCTTTAATTTACACTCAGCTCTCAACTTTTTAAACAGGAATGAGGAATCTGGAACTGAATTCACCTTTTTAAATGTTTTTATTGAATCTGCGTCGGCTCACTGGACTTCTCTGAGGAGTCAGAAATTAATCAAGCATCACATTCAACCACTAAAACTAATTTTTCTCTTCAGGAATGCGAGTAAATAACTGTAATTTGACATCTTAATCAAGAAATAATAATGTGCTTTACTCATAAAACAGTTAATTTGAAAATTCATGGATAACAATATTAATTATATTTTAGCTTTAAAAATGTCACTTGGGTTAAAAAGCTTCTACATACGGGTGTATTAACCATTACAGAAACATATGATTGTGGTAATTAACAAAGCTGTTAATTTAGGGAAGCAGTGGCATTAACCTTACATTGGTCGGTGTTCTAATACATTTGTTCAACACCGTGTAGCTCCAGAATAAAGGTTAAAATCAGCTTTGTTTTTAAATAAACCACAACCTGCCAACAGCTCACCAGCCAAGTGTAGGTTGTGATGTGGGGTGTGTATATATATATGCATTCTTTATTCTCCTATTGTCGCTATTATTTCCCCTGTTGCCTGGAGAGCGCTTTGAATAACTCCTGTGTCTTTCTATTTTCTTATTCTGTTAATTCTCTTGTTTTTTTTTTGTGGTCCCTTGGGGAGGTCCTGAGCTCCATGTGGGGAAACCACAGCTATGCATTTATACGAGCAGATTTATTAGAGTTACACAAAGCGACACAGTCATTTCTTTTTTTTCTTACCTGCTATAACACTGGAAGAATGTCAATTGTAAAATCTTTTGTTTTATGCAAACCACAGCAGACCGTCAACCGCACGCTTCCTGTTGTCCTCTTCATGACTTCGGCGTTGGGAACACTGACCGTGGATTCAGATAGAACAACGTAGGACGCTGTTAAAAACTTAATCAGGTTTTGTTTTGACACAAACCGCAGAAAACGGCTCACCAGCCAAGCGGAGGTTGTGATGTGGTTCCAGCGAGTTAGCTCTTACTTTGAGCCACCTTCTCTATCATTATGATGCGCAGTTTGTAGAAGATTTTCCCCCTGAAAGCCATTTATACTCTTATGTTTCATGAAACTGTAATGATCAAGTACAGGCATTTACTTGTACCCTCTTTCCCCCCAACCTGCCGTGTATACTTTAATTATTGAGTCGCTGCACTTCCCAGAATTACTTTTGAGAGCGTGCCAGAACTGAGACGTACAGATAGCTTAATAACACAGTCTTTTCACGAGTGAATCAAATAGCAAAAGAGTTCAAATGGTGAGAAGAGTCGTTTCCATCACTTAAAATGTATCGCAGTTTCTTCTTGCATTACCGCCTGGCCTATTGAGGCTGCTGTCAGTGGAGAAATTGGTGTCTTTCCCTCTCCTCTGATGGAATTTGCTTTCTCTGCTGTTGTTGATTGCTGCTACGAGAAGAGAGTGCTCGCTTGCTCTTTGCTTTTGGATGGAGCTGACACCAAGAAGTGATGTTTACTGCCGATTTTCTAGATAAGCGGGGGAAAAAAAAAAAAATCCCGCCGTTACATTTTATGATGTGGTTCACATTGTGTGTTCTTTGCCATTTATCCACGCGAGGAAGCAACAAAATCGATCCAGAAGTGCAATAAAACATCATCAGATGCTGTTTATTTCCCCACCCCGATCCTGTCCAAGTGCTTCAGGATGGATTCTTTTCTTTAAGACAAACACGGAGCGTTTTAGACGGAGGGTGCAGATGTCACAAAATCAGCTGAGTGTTTATGGCATGTCTTTAAGCCTTTAAATAAGCCCCGAGCCTCTTAAATCTCCACCGTTCTTCATTGTGACTGAGTGGATTGGCTTGATATTTGTTCACTGCCACTGTGTGACCTTGCAGTTCGCTTTGGAAGTTTTCCAATTTGTGCAAACCCCCATGTTTCCTTCGTGTGTGTTTGGTTGTCAGCTGCTTAGCATGAGTCGAGATAATGCTGTTTGACACTTTAAGCTGATGTTGTGCGCCGCCCCCACAAGCCATCATGTTATGTTATAGGAAAAAGTTATTGCAGATTACTTTGTTAGTTCTTGCTATAGCGGTTATTGAGTCTACCGTTACTCTACTGCACATAAAACCTACAAATAGAGACACTTTCGGCTTTATCAGCCCATGCAGAACATCTCATCTTTATTAGTGTCATAAATTGCTCAGCTTAAGAACCTGTATGACCCACCGTCTTGAAAGCATTTGTCCTGTTTTGATGGGAGATGGAGTTGAAACTTGGTGGAGATCCCAACACTTCTTTTCAATTATCTCTGTTGGAAAAAAAGAAAAAAAAACTTTAAATGAAAAGGAGCGATATGCAAATGTGCATGGATGCTTTTTGTCTTTGGTGTTCGAGGAACAGAGTGACGTGTTGGGGAGATGGAAGGAGAGATGAAAGACGGAGAAAGATGAGAGACTGAAGCATCGGGAGACGACGTGGTTTACAAAGAGCCTGAGAGAGAGAGAGAGGAGGAGGATGATGACGTTGTGGAGAATGATGGAAGGCGGCAGAAAGTGAGGAGACTGAGAACTGATGGAATGACAGAAACGCTGCAGAGATGACGACAACGATTGGGCGACGTGTGAGAGGAGATGATAAAATGTAAAGTAAGAGAGGGAGCGGAGAGGATTAAATGCCCTGAGGGGGGGTAAAAATGTTAGATATGAGAGACATGAGCGGATTAGGAGGATCCATGAGGAGCACGAGTCCACCAAAATGATTGTAAAAATATTAAAGGTTACATATAAGTAACCTAAGAAAACATATGTGGACAGGATGATGATGATAATGAATCATCAGAATAATGATTATTAGAAAATAGGAAACCAAGAGACATGAGAAACTAAGACAGAGGACACATGGAGGCCTGTGAAAAGTGTTCAACCCGCTTTGAAGTTTCCCTTTTATTGCCGTTCAGCGTTAAATTGCGGTTAAATAATTTCTCCATCTTCACAAGAAATTACAAAACAAATACTCATTTCTACAAAGTGACGCCATTTGATTACAAATATGAAACATACAATGTGTGTCAGTTTCCATCCACCTGACAGCGACTCACCTGATTCAACACAGGTGCAGCCAGTTGGTGCTCGAAGTCTGAAACAAAGACCATCTAAATGCAGAGATTGTGTCTCTAGTGGTTGTAATATAAAAACACTTGTGTCTTATTTCCATTGCATGATCATGTCTCATATTGAGTACTGTTTCGTAATTTGATGTCTTGCCAGTGCTACCTCTCTAAAACCTGTAGAGCAGAGGTCTCCGGCTCCGGTCCTCGTGAGCTACTGTCCTGCAGGTTTTTTCCGTACTGCAACACACCTGCCTCACATGAATGGATCTCCAACGGCTTGTCGTCAAGTTCTACACAAGTCTGTTAATGATCCATTGATCTGAGTCAGGTGTGAAACATCTAAAACCTGCAGGACAGTAGCTCACGAGGACCAGAGCTGGAGATCCCTGCTGTAGAGCAACTGTACAAGAGGTCCACTAACGTGTTGACTCATTTCATCACTGTGCTCTACTGAGTTCGAAAAATCATAAAATACTTAAATATGCTTTACTAATTCATAAACTATTACTAACGTGTCCCCACCGCCTCTTAAAAACGTCTTTAAACACAGGAGCAATGTTGTTAGTAGACCTACGAGGGCTTGTAAAAGTTGGACCGGTCTCCCTGCTGGGGTTAGAGAACGTTCTACCGTCTCTACTTTGAGAAAAACAGGTTGGTTGCTAATCAAATCACTCTTTTAATTGTTTATTTTTACTAATGTTCTTTCTATTGTGGTGTTTGTTCGTGCACCTTTTTAGATTGTTTTATGATGAATACGACACAATATATTTATTATTTTACGAATAACGAGGCATAACTAGCTTCAAGATAAATGTGGTACATTTACACAAAGTCATTGTGCTGCATGTGTTCCTGAAGATCCATGGTCCTCTTCCAAATAAATGAAATGAAAAAAAGGTCCAGCCACTGGTGAGTCAATACTCCTGGATAGAACTACACCATGAAGACAAAACATCTGTATAAAAAAGGTTATTGAAAAGAATAAGTGAGTAAGGCATGGATACAGCACAATCTACAAGTCATTGGAGGAGAAGGACACTAGTGGTGGAGGCCACCAAGACGCCTGTGACTCCTTCTGAAGGAGCTTCAGCAGCTGAGATGGACGAGACTGTTCACGCAACAGTCAAAGCTTTATGGGACAGCGGAGAAGAGAAAGCCAGCTAGAGAATCTTTTATTGTAAATTCTAAAAAACAAATTAAATTGAGCCAAGATTCAATGTTGAAAAGCAATTAAAGAGGAACACATCCAAGGTTGGCGAATACTTTTAACAGGCGTAAGTGGACGAGAAAAATAAAACCGGGAGACGGCAGAAGAGTTAAGAGGACGGGATGAAAAAATGCGGGACGTGAGCGAGGATGTTAAACAATAAGAAGGGATGGGAAAAGAGCGAGGCCAGAAACTAAAAACAACATTAAAAAGAAACTTAAGTCATGAGCGAAAATACTGATTTGCTGAAATATTTACATCCACTGTATTGAGTGTGTGAGAAACTTTTGCAGCGAGCAGGTAGTCCTCCAAGCCTTGAGATATTTCGGAGTGCGCGTTGTGTTGGAGTGCACCTTGCAGCTGTGCGCTATTGATTCTAGTGCTTAAGTCTGGCAGCAGGTCCTCGCACACGGTGTTTGACTGGAGTTGGTTTGCTCAGACACACTTATCTCTCAGCTGCTGCTCTCCGAATGCAAACACGCCTCATCGTTCTCTGGCTTTCTGCAGCGTGCCGCCAACCAAGTGTGTAAATGGATGTTTTACATAATTATACTTTTCATCCGGGGCGGGAGGAGGCTAAAACAATACGACGGGAGATATATTTCTGAAAATGAAATTAACGCACCGCGCTCCCCGTACGGCGAGCGTGACATCAGGTCGGCCTGGAAGGTGACGAGCCACATATGTGACTGTTGTCCCGTGTTTCCTCATTTGCACACCGACACACGGACGACGAAGCGCACACGCCAACACGCCTCCCTTCTCCCGAGACCCTCTCTGTGCTGTCTGCGCTCGTGTGCATGGACTGAGAAGAGATGCCGCCAGATGTGGCTGCAAATGAACAGCTGTTACTCGGCTCTACAGCTGCCTATCTCGCTGCCACGACACTCTCGCTGTTGCCTTGGTGACCAGAACTCAACATACGTTTTACATTTGGGAAATCCTGCCACGCGGAGTCTGGGTTCACGTCCCGCCTCCTGAAGTCGGTCCTCGTACCTCGGGGGAGCCGGTTTGATTGGCGAGTGCCAGGATTATAGATGCTGGTCATGCTGAGCGTTTTTTTTTTTTTTTTTGTGTGTGTGCATGTGGGAGAGTGTAAACTTGCCGGCGCTGTAATTAAGTGCATGTTCTGACAGTGAAAGTGTGAAATTGGAAGCATTATAGATGGATGGAGGGAGAGGCGGCGGCGGCGTCGAGAGGGAGAAGGAGGAAGAAATGAAATAATGGACATTCTGGCAGGAGGCAGACTTACTTACTGAGTGAATGACTGGCTGATGAACTGGCAGACGCACTAACAGACACACGAGGAGAGACTCCAGACTGCATCCTTTGGAATGACTCGACTTTCTGCATTAATTGGTCATAAAATCTGATCTGATCTTTGTCAGTCGCATGTGTAAGCAACACAACCAGTTCGGCACAATGGAAACAGGCTTCTGTGTGCAGCTTCCAGCTAAATGCGGCTGAATTTAGGTTCTTCTCAGCTCGAGGACAAAAAAAAATCTTAGTACAAAAGGAGCCTCAATCGTGTTCATTCACAGACGGCTATTGTGCGAACGTTTCAGCCCGACTGTGTCTTTTAGAGAGTCAAAGCAAACATTCAACGTAAACCAGGTGTGCAATTGTACCTGCATAATTGGAAACAGGTTTTTTATTTTAAATGATGATTAATCTAAAGGAATGAGTTGTCATAGTCATGCTGTGTTCAAACCATACTGGCAGAATGAGATTCAGCTAACATGTAGTACGCAACAAACTAGAACAAAAGCAAAATCTACAAGATATCAAAACTACCTGGATGTTGTACTGATTCAGAAAAATCTTCTTACTTCTTACCTACTGTGTCCCACGATGCTTTACGACATCAGCTTGTAGGGCTTCATAACAACTCTATCAACATTAACAGAAAAACCGAGCTGCATATTCGTTTTTTTTTTTTTTTATCAGTGGAGGTATGATTTAATTTTTACTTTCAAAGCTAATCTTGTCATCGTGACTGATGCTGCTGCATGAGTGAAATGACACAAAGACAGTCGATCATTGCTGACATATTTTAATGAAATACCAAAGAACTACAGAATTGGAA
>NW_007577896.1:352746-353861 GCF_000690725.1 Stegastes partitus
AGCATCCAGGTGAAGGGAGGATTGTTTTTCTAGAACATCAATGACGCTACAGAGCCTGTTTCAGGTAATAGTGGAATCCATGTTGTGTGCACAGTCGTCCTCAAATGTGTTCATACCCTCTCGTTAAAGAAGGAACAAAACAGCTGTCATTAAAAATAAGTTGACAAAAGAAATGATGAATAAAAATAATAAAAATTAAAAAAAAAACCAGCATGATGACAACAACCCTTTGAGCCAATCACTGCAATCAAGTGTTTTCTGTAACTCTCAGTCAGACTTCTGCACCTGTTGACAGGTATTCTGGCCCACTGCCCATCAGCAAAGTGCTCTAATTTGTCCGGGACAGTTTTTTTTTTTTTTTTTTAATTATTCTTTTCAACCACAATTCAAAAGCAATGTCTTATTTCACTAAATTAGAATTTATAAAATTTTTATTTATTATTACTTTTTTCAGTTTCTAATTGTTTGAGTGACTGTTGTGAATTTTGCCTTTTCTTTAATGGAAGGGGATGAATACATGTGAGGACGGCTGTATATAATGGAGTCTTATGTTCAGGTGTTTAAATGCGACCACGGGAGGCACAGAGCTGACGTCGGGCCACTTTTGAGGACATTCCAGTGTTTTAGGATAACATTAGCAGCCCAAGTTGTGCTCTGGAGATCTGCTCAGCGTTCAGGAGGAGGTTTTTCCACATTCTGAGTTGTTCTCTTTAGGTGGTTCCACAGTGTCTCTGCTCCAGAAGGTGGCTCTCCTTTATTTGGAGTCGTTTTGTAATAGATTGTTCTGCTGCCTCACCCAGCTTCTCCTCCTGTTGTCCTGTGAGACGCCTTAAAAAACTTGGGAATATATTTTTCTCCATGATGAGGACAAGCTGCTCAGGTCTGGAGGCATCAAAGCAGCTCTAAATCGTCCCCACAGGTGTGATCAATATGTGGAAAAAAGCCCAAAAGCTCCACATGCTATAGATATTTTACTGCATACATTTTTGTTGGACTCCTATTATCTTCTCCCAGCTGCTCGATGTGAGGAGAGCCGACAGTTGAACCAAACAGTCTCTGAATTTTACTGACTTGACTGTTGGTTGTATCTGAGTCACTGATGGCTTCTTATTTGC
>NW_007577896.1:355044-374010 GCF_000690725.1 Stegastes partitus
TGGGTGTTGGGGGTTTGAGGAACAATCACACACCATCGGATTTAAAGAATCAGAGGATATTTCAGGATCCTGCTCCGTGTTGTCCACCCTGATGTTCTCCTGTGGGACACCTTAAGAAACTTGGGAATATATTCTTCTCCTCGATGAGGACGAGCTGCTCAGGTCTGGAGGCATCAAAGCAGCATTCCACCTCTGGGATAATGCTTTGATGTTTGGTGTCGACGCGGTGCCTTTTTTTAACTCCATACGTAATGCTGCGTATTGTTCTGGGATAATTCCTGCGTGCAAACATGCGCCGTGATTTGCATATGATAGACTCATGAAGCAGCTCCCATGATTCCTTTGAGCCTTCAGCGATTACTCTGCAGTTTGTTTTTTTAGCTCATTGAGCGTTTATCTGCGCTCGCTGCTCCACAGTGCTAGATCATCTTCATTTATATACAGCATGTCTAATTGTGATAAATATCTAAATTCTATGAGATCGCTCCGCAACCTTTTCCAGCTTTATGCAAATCCCCACCTCCTAATTGTGTCTTTTTTTTTGTTCATACGTGCTGAACAGTCAAAACGTTGGATGCCTCTTTGCATCCCACACCTCCAATCTTGTGTCGTTTAATGGACTTCTGACGTCAGCCAGCCTTTGTTAATGTCATTAGCTCATGCGTTAACATGCTTACTCTAACCTGCACCGTGAATGTTTGGATGATGTATTCCGTATGGGAGGATATAATTTAATCAGGGTTTTTTTTTTCTTGCTCAGAATGGGCCTTTAGGGGAGACTAAACACAACAGCTAGCATGATCGGTCCGTGTGCAGCGACGGCAGTCAGTCTGTTCTGTCTTTATCTGACAGAAATCTGTGCAGTTTCCTGCTATTTCTGATCTTATGAGAAACAAAAATGTCTATTATGCTTGAAGAAATGAAACCCCAGGTAACGGGGGGGGACACCTAAAGCTTCTATTAAGGCACCAAAAATCCCTCCATACAGGAAAAACCCTGACACTGACCTGTGTGCTATCAGTTAAACAAGCTTTTGTTTGCTCATTATTGTAGATTAGACGAGAATCTAACTATATTTCAGGAAAGAATGTATGAATATATGCAAATATTCCAGAGGGACACGAATATACTGGGATCCAGAGAAAGAAAAACAAAGAAAAAGAGAATCATCCTGCTTTTTTTTTTTGACCATATAAGAAAAGAAAATGGATATTTTGCTAAAAAAAATAAATAAATATGAAACCCCAGTTAACAAAAATAATGTTAAAAAGAAAATGAGTGGCACTTCAAACCTCTTTGGAGGCTCCATCAGCTCCCCCAAAACTAGATTTTGTTTGTTCATGATTGTAGATTAGACGAGAATCTAACTGTATGTCAGGAAAAATGTAGGAATATATAGAAATATTCCAGAGGGACATGGATATAATGTGTTCCAGAGGATGAGAAATAAAGAAAAGAGGATTTTCCTGCTATTTTTTGTCCATATAAGAAACTTTTTTTTTTCTTTTTTTTGCTCAATTAAATGAAACCCCAGTTAACAAAAACAGTTTCAACAAACGAGGGGCACTTCAAACCTCTTTGGAGGCTCCATCAGCTCCTCCAACACTAGATTTTGTTTGTTCGTAATTGTAACTTCGACCGTATTTCAGGAAATAAAGTGTAGAGATAAAATATTCCAGAGCTTCACTGTTCTTGCCGCTGCAGGTCTTGCATGTGCATATTGAGAAGCAGAGAAAGAGAAACAAAGAAAGCAGAAGGGCAGAGCGGAGGGAAAGAAGCCACGCTGACACAAGCTGAACGGGGAGGGGATGTGATTGTCTGCTTCGGTTAAACCCTTCAGAAGGACATGCAGCTGCCCAGCGGATCAGCACAATGATGTTGTGATTGAACAGTGTCCCGTTTCCCAATATGCATCAAAAAACACACACACAAAAAGGATGCAGCACGCTCACAACGAGTGCTCGCACAATGCTGGAGGCGCGATGGGAAACACAAACACGAACCCTGGCGAGTTTGCTTCCCTCTACATCTGGGAGCAGGAAGGCTCGCACGGACACAACGGGCAGATTGGGTGCATATTGTTGTGATTGGAGGTGGATGCATTCCTCCACAAGGTGTGTGTGAGATATAGGCCAGGATTAGGCAGATGGAGACGGGGGACAGAGGAGGCGCTGGGCAGAGAGAACAGAGAGCAGAGAAAAACACACAGCGCAGCACATTGTGTATCCTCAACAGGACGGCAGCAACGCTCCAAACCCTGCAAATCCACAATCCAGCATTCACACCAGACAGCACAGCAAATTAGAAAATGTGCTTGAACAAGGGAGGCTGGGATGCAGACAAGAAGGCAGGGACGCGTATTTCTGTCAGTGATGAATTGCCTTGTTAATTCTTGACTTGGTCAGTGCCAGAGAGTTGTTAAAAAATAGTGATCGCATGTTCTCATAAAGTTATAACCGTCCACAACAGGTTTTTCTTTGCTCCTGTCACATTTTTTACTCACTCTGGGTTCATTTCTCACTGCAACAGAAAGTCCTGCACCTCTATGGAAACAGCACAGCCACGGCTAGAAGGAGAGGCAGCTCAGACATGTCTTCTGTGCAGTATGAATCAGTTATAAAACCAGAAATAGTTAAAAAAACAAACAACAAAAGCTTAATTTCTTAATTTTTTTAATTTGCAAAAATTGAAAAAACACATAATCGTCATGTACAACATTTTTCCAAGTCCCCACAGGTGTTACCAACACTGTAGCTCTACATACTACAGAGATTTTACTACCTATATTCTCAGTTTATTCCATCCTGTATAACACAGCCTGCAGTTCAACCTAGCAGAGCAAAAAAAAAAAAAAGTCTTACAATTTTTGTCACATGACTTTTAATTACAGCTAAATTATTATTGACTTCACAGTTGCAAAAAGGAGCTCGTAATTTTTTTTATTTTTTACAGAATTTGGTTAAAGCAAATAGTTTATTTTGGGCACATTTTTACACAACACATAGAATAAAGTAAATTTGAATAATCACAATACTAAGCGCTAAACATCACAGGGGAGAACCGTCAGAAAGTTAAAAATATAGAATAATATATAATAATAGAAAAAAAGGAGAAAAAAGACTTTCTGTCTCTGATAAATGGTGCCGTTTTACTGATTTAAAAATAAAAATAAAAATGATAAGATGTCATTTAAACCCTCTGGCAGATTTGAGGTTTCAGAGAGTTTAAAAAAAAAAGAGATGGTTTTGTTCAACATCAATCTAAAAAAAAAAAAAGGAAAAAAAATCATTTACAATAATAGAAAACAACAAAAACAGGCAACTTGGGCTCATTTTCTGAAGCTGAAAGCAGAATATATTTGCGGTTTGTTGCTTTATCTGATAGTTTTTTAATTAATATTTCGTTGACAGATTAATTAATTGCCCCTAAAATCAGCGGAGCATCGAGCGCACGTCTTAGCCTCCAGTTTGTTATTTATCGTCGTGTTCAACGTGCTCTTCACAGCGAGGTTAAGCTTCCACCAGGACTGCAGCAGGAACTCCGGCTAATGAAGACGTCGCCGTGGCGTCGGATGGTACGGCGGCCCTCTGACAGCCGTCCGGTCCACATCACAGCTGGAAACAGGCGATACTTTGGGCTACCGGAGGCTCCAGTTACACCTGTAGTGAAAGCTCCACAGCGAGCTGACAGACAACTCCAGATTAGATCTTGACTTTGTGGGACTCTAAGCCACACACAACCAGCGGGGATTAAAAAGCTGATTTCCCAGGACTACTCCTAAAGGTGGAGTATTAAGTGAAATTGGATTCCAATCCCTTCCTGACTGTATCTGTGGACGTTAAAATACAGCTCACAGCTTCGGAAAAGATGCAAGTTAGATACACCTGATGCAGTCTGGAGGCTTCAGTTGTTCGCCGGGCCTCTGTAGGAATATCCGGACGCTAAAACAAAGATATGCATTCAACACAGAGAGAAAAACATCTTTAATCCCTCTTAAGCGAACACACGGCGAGAATAGTAATCGTGTGCCTCACATTAAAATGAAACGCAGGCTCACAAAACGCCTCGAAGCATATAAATATAAGAGTGGAATCAAGTCATTAATGGAAACGTCCTCATCATACTAAAGCTTTTAATATTTATTCAGTTAACTGATGAGTCCAGTGAGAGAAACTTAGTTGCCAACAGTTTGTGGTGAACTCGTCTTTAACCCGACTTTTTGGGTCATGTGGTTTAGGTGACAGCTGTTGTTGTTTTTGTTTTTGAAGATTTTTTTGAAATGTAAAACCAAAAATGGAACCAAAAATACATCAACTTATCAGAGAATGTATTTGACACAGTATAAAAGTCTGTCATGAATACCAACAAATATCTTGCACATATTCTTTGACCTTGTACGTATGGCAACAGAAAGTCCTGGATAGGGTTCAAGCACTTCTGTGTGTTTTCTTTGCTTTTGTCACATTTTGACTCACTGTGGGCTCATTCTTCACGACAACATGAAGTCCTGCAGCTCTATGGAAGCAGAACAACCACGACTAGAAGTAGAGAGAACTCAGAAAGACCTTTTGTGCTGGATAGCACACTGACAATGTCAGAAATCATATAAAAAAAAACAACAGCAATTGAATTACTATGAAGCAAAGATGTTCATTTTGTCCTCAAAGTACAAGTAGACTTAAGAATTTCTGTTTAGTAGGACAATGATATGAAGTTGTTAGCTGTACCTTGACATGTTTTGGCGTTCGGCGTTCAGCCACACCGAGGAAAAACAGCTGATAAAGACACGTCACACACGTGAGATGACAGATGGAACGCCGAAACATGTCAAGGTGCAGCTAACAACTTCATACCATTGTCCTATCACAAAGAAATTCTTAAGTCTTCTTGAATTACTTGATTTTTTTTTTATTTACAACAAAATAAAACTCAGGGATCAACATGCGTAGTCAAGTGTTGATACTAGGTTTTATTTTTTTTTTTTTTTCTGTAAATTAAAAGTCTGGACGTGCACATGAAGTGCTAACATCAGTTATCAGTACTTTGAGGAAACCTAAAGGTGCTGTACATGTTTCACCATTTTGCACCAGTGCTTTAACAAACACAGCCTGCAGTTCAACCCAGTTCAGTTGAACAGTTTCTAAGTCTTTGTTGTTTTTGCTGAGTCACCAATGGCACTCCGGTTATATCGAGGACGTAGCGGTGAACGGGTTAATTTGTGGTGATTTTCTTTAAAATGAGATTTGGAATCAAGCTGTTTTGATAAAATATTACAACTGCAAGTTTCAGTTTGGTTAAGATTCGCAGATGAGGAGTTCAAAGACCGTCGGAAAGTTGAAAATCGAACGACTGTCTCTGTTTATACAGTTTGTGGATCTGATCAATGGTGTCATTTTAGTGATTTTCAAAGACAATTTTTTACTGTTGTTGTTGTGTAATGATATGAATATTAATAATACTAACTCAATGTATCGGGGCTTTGAACCAAACAAGCCATTTAAAAACTTGACTTTAGCTCCTGAAAACTTGTGATTATCATTTTTCTTTATTTTCTGAGTTGAGGTGGAAGATGTTGGTCTTGACGATTAACGGAGTTACAGCCTCTAATGATTTAGTGACCCCTCAGTTCATCTGAACACATGCACTCCATCACACACTGTTGCTGCCACTCTAAGCTTCCCTTTTGCACGCTTCCACCTCGTGCATGAAATCAATCAGATGAAATCATTGGCAGAATGCAGCAGCAGCGTTAATCTGCACAGCGCTGAGCTTTAACCATTTGAACTGCTGATATTTTCCCACACTTGAATCCTGCTGTTGTTCCGTGTGGAGCTCTGAGCAACACCCCGACGCCGTTATGCATCGCGTGTTCGGTTTATTATGACTGAGCAAACATGGCTTCCCCGTCCCTCGTACCAGGCTTCTCATCACCACGTATTCTAATTTATCCTTATTTCATTATTTGGAACGTGCAGGTTGGGTGGGTGAGTTTATTGGTCTGTGAAGCTACAACAACATCAACGCCGTGGAGCCTGAAACCCACTCGAATATTTTGCATTAAAGTATTGCTTTGCACAGATCTGGCGACGGCTCGCAGCGCTGCATGGGGAGACAAAACAAAGCCACGTTTGACAAACACAAACAATAGGCAACTTATTTCCTATAGCTTTAGCGCCTGGACCCACGCTGTGAGTTCAGCGACCGCGCCTGGCTGATGATGAATCCAACCGAGATGTAAATTCAAAAGGAGTGTCGGGCTGTCTCATTTATTGTTTATTCGCCACCAACGTTCTGTCTCTTTGATGCAGCGGGTGTTCGCGGGGAGAAAAAAAAAAGCCTCCAGGAAGAGTTTTGTGGCGCAAAACATCTCTGCAGTAAAAAGATAAGGTCAAATTAGATTTATTGGATAGCTCCGGTCTGCGCGGACAAACTTTTATCTCGGATGCGTGAGCGTGTGTGTGTGTGTGTGTGTGTGTGTGTGTGTGTGTGTGTGCAGGACATACAGTATTTTCTGGATCTCCGTCCCCTGTTGTCGAGTTCTTACACAGAGAATCCTTGGCTTTTATGAAGTGACCAATTGTATTTCACCTTTACGACAGTAGAGGTGACTGCATCGGGGCGATTGTCCAATCACGCGGTGGTTATCTTTATGGAGGTAAAGGTTGCAGAGGACAGGGATAACCCATCCTTCACTGCATATGTGCAATAACAAGTGGCTGCATGAGTGTCTCTCTGAGAGAAAGAAACAGGGGCGGTGTGTAAAAGAGTGTGTGTGTGTTCCCATGTGTGTGTGTGTGTGTGTTTCTTAGCCCAAGGACCTTCTGTTCTGTAATTAGTTTTTCCTGTGGTATGTTTTCCATCCCTGCCTGCCTGCCTGCCTCCTCCTCCTCCTCCTCCACTCCATCTATCCATCCATGCAACAGATTGCAACGGTGATTCTGAAAATCCGGAGGATCAGGCCACACACACACACACACACACACACACACACACGCACACACACACACACTCGCAGCCATATGAATGTAATCAAGTCTGCAGCAGCACATGCCAGGAGTGTGGTGAGCCGGGGACAAGAGAAAGAGAAGATTTAGGTGTCTTTATAATCTGTGTGTCTGCGTACGCATGTGTGTGAGTGTGTTTTTTGTGCGATCCCTCAATAGGGCGCAATAGCGGCAAGCTATCTAATTTTCAGGACTTATAGTCACAAAGCGGGGCTTGATTTCACCAGCCGGCAAATCTCCGAGCGTGTGCGAGTGTGTGACTTCCCAACACATGGTAAGGATAAGCCTGCAGGCGCAAGTTTGCTGCGATTCCGCTCTGATTTCACTGCGGCCGAGCTAATGCGTTTTAAAGCACGTAAGTTTTGTGACGTGTTTGTGTAGATTCATCCAGGTCTCGGTAATCTGAGGAGCTTCAGTAAAAAGCAAACGGGCGTCCTCGAGCATCAAGAACCTAAAAGTTGTTTTTTCCTGAAGCTCTGAGGTTAACTTTTGCGCCCAGTATCTACTCTGCAGTGTTAGGACCCCTAAAACAGACAGTGCTCAACCTATTTAACGTATAGTTTTCGTCTGGATGAAGCAGAAACCTTCAGAAACAACACTGCAGACGCCCATGTTAGCTTCCTGATTGGGTCTAATCTAGTCTGACTCATCAGATGTAGACTACGGGTATGAACCTGCCATTGGCTGCACGGTTCACGGTGAATTCCTCCTCCTCTTGCTCCATCGATGTGTTTTTTAAAATCCCCTCCATTATGTGAAACGACAACCTCCAGGCAGCAGCCTACAACGCAGTCTAATCGAGGCATTAAGACCAAGTCATGCTTTTCACATCTGCTTGTCTACGAGGGTACCAGAAATGTAAATTTCGTGAACCACCCACGAGTTAGTCTGACTCACCGGATGTAGACTGCGGGTATAAACCTGCCATTGCCTTTTTACTTCCTCTCCTTTATCTGCATTTCCAAAATCCTTTCCACTATGGGAACAACAACCTCCGGAAACGCAACCTACATGCGGAAAATTTGCCAAAGGTTTGGATCATGCAATAAAGCAGCCCTGCTAGTTTTCCCCCCATGAATTACCCATTTTGGGGGCGGCTGTGGCTCAGGTGGTAGAGCGAGTCGGTCGATGATCAGAAGGTCGGCGGTTTGATTCCACCTTGTAACCTGTTTCATGGTTAGGCAAGACACTTCACCACCTTGCCTGGTGTGGGAATGCGTATGAATGGATTGTTTGAGGTGGTGGTCGGAGGGGCAGAATGGCAGCCACGCCTCCGTCAGTCTGCCCCAGGGCAGCTGTGGCTACAATCGTAGCTACCACCACCAGAATGAATGTGTGTGAATGAATAACTGACAGTATAAAGCGTGTTTGAATGTCTAGAAAAGCGCTGTACAAATCTGATCAATTATTATTATTATTAATGTCAGAGCTCACCTTCCTGTGTGCAAATCTTCCACCAAAACAATACCATAATAAGTAAACCCCATTGGTGAATCCTGCTCTTAGCTCCGCCTAAGATGAACTTGATTGGTTTAGCAGAATAATAACGAGGTGCAGTCAGACCGCTCTACACGACGACTGCATCCTATCAGTCACTGTGAGTCCCTCCCTGCTTCATCACGCCTCTTTCAAGTGACACCAGCCTTGACCCCCGGCGGTTATTTAACATCATTAGTTACCGACATCGCTGACCTTGTTGTCTGTGCTCGCAGTTGTTGTTGTGCAGCTCCTCAAATGTATTCATACCCTCCCATAAAGGAAGGGAAAAAAAACAGCTTTTTAATGAAAAATCTGAAATTGACAAAAGTAATAATAATAAAAAATAATAATTAAAATCATGACATTGGTTTTGAATTGTGGTTCAACAGAAATATTAAAAAAAAAATAAAAAAAAATTAAATGATGGGATCCATAAACTAATATTTAGTTGAACAACCCTTTGAGCCAATCACTGCTATCAGGTGTTTTCTCTCAATCAGATTTCTGCACCTGTTGACAGGTTTTTGGATTTTTGCACTAATTTGTCTGGGACAGTTTTTTTTTTTTTTTTTAATTATTTTCAACCACAATTCAAAAGCAACATCTTATTTCACTAAATTATAATTTAGTAAATTTTTATTTATTATTACTTTTTTCAGTTTCCAGTTATTTGAGTGACTATTCTGAATTTTGCCTTTTCTTTAACGGAAGGGTCTGAATACATTTGAGGACGACTGCATGCCAGCTTCTTTCATGCTGCTTCTGACTTCACGCACAGGAGGCAAGCTAGCATTTGTGTGATTTGGGACAATTCCGGTGTCCGGCAGCAGCATTAGCGCTCCAGGCCAGTTTATCCAGGCACACACATGCCCGGTGCGTGGTCCTGGGATTGTCAGGCGTGATACTTTGGACAGAGATGTTTTCTGAAACTGTGCCATCGCGCTTGATTGTTCCAAAGTGAAAATGCAACACTTACCGGCTTCATGCAAAATGAAAAGTGCGGTCGTGTCTGTCACATTTTCCAAGTACATCTGGACGTGTCTGCATGCACATATTTCTTTGTGTATCAGTGTTGGTCCCCAGAGTTTGCTTCACATTACACGTCGCTGCCTCGCGACACGCTCTGGACTCCCGGCTCCCACTCCTGCTGTTTGTGAGAGGTTTGTTTGTGCGTCTGACTTTTGTCTGCCGCAGTTTATCGTAGCAGCGTGCAGACCGAGAGACAATCGGTGATAAGTATCATTAATCAGCAGTACACTCTGCTCGTATCTTTCTTTTGTGATTGTTATTTTTTTTTGCCTCTGCTGTCTCATCTGTCATTACACATTCATGACTGCTGTTGGTTTCTAGAGCACTTTGTGATAAACCTTTTTTGTTTAAAGCTCTCTGTGAATAAAGAGTACTTTCCATTCTCCCGTTCACCTCTTTTGGTCACGCAAATGATCCTCTCACCGTACCTCGACCGGGCTCTCTCGTCGTCGTGCTTAAGATTCAGAATTTGTGCCTTCTGATTTCTCAAGGGGATTGATTGCATTAAATTTGATTCCTTTCAATCAGCGTCGTTACGGAAACAATGAATTGGATAAGCCCACACCTGGTAGAGTGCCGAGCTTGCGAGCGGCGCTCCAGAGGCAACAGTTGCAGATTAAAATAAATTCATGGGACCTGTGCAATTATCTGATATGGAAGATTAAAAAGTAGAAATGTATTTCCTGCAGTTGATAATAAAGGCGAGAATCAGGCCAGCCGAGGATGTTGAACCGCTGAAATTATCTTAATGAAAGTCACATCGAGCACTTGTTGGTAAACCCGCGCCGCTGATTGCCATCACCGTGATTTTTACACTAAGGTTTTCTTACTAACTGCAATTCAATTCCGGCTTCAAGGGTGTCCTCTGCATTTTAATGTAGAGCTTTATTACCGCCACTCCTCTGGGCTCCAATCACAGCTGGACTCGGTTCAAATGAGGCTCATTGACGAGGATCCTCCACGTGTAGGAGTGTCGCGAGGAGGAGGTCGAGTCTGACCCTCACCTCTTTGTCCTTCCCGCTCTCGTCCCTCTCGTGCGCTCATCCTTGGACGCTGAAGGGGAATACAGATGATGAGGGCTAATGTGAAGTCCTCTGCTCGTCGCTCAATCATTTAGGCGCGTCGTGAATATTTTACATCCAAAGCAACCCGACCGCCCGCCAGCCTCCGCTTTTAATCTCTCGTCTCCCTGCATAATTCCAGCATCACCTTCCTGCGCGGCTGTGTTGTGACCACACCCTTCACTATCTGTCGCTCCATCTCTCTCTCGTTCGCAGCTGCTGCATTATTCTTCCCGACAAGGTCCTTAGTTAAATGTCTGCGCTGTAATTGTACTAAGGCGCCTGGCTGCTGAAACACTGTCGCCCCACTGGCAGCTGCGCTATGATTTATTCGGTTGAAGACATTTTATTCACTCTCGGAGTGATTGAGGGAGCCCTTGGGGCCTCGCAGGATTGAATGCTCATGACGGGTGAATTTTAAGATTTAGTGTTCATGTACATTTGAGGCTGTAATTGGTTTGTTTACATCAGCGAAGCCCTCTGAAACTGTTTACTGAAACCTGAAAGAGTTCCCTGTTCAGAAATGAAACTGTTGAACAACGTCTGATTGTTTTATGGTCGTAATACTAATAGTTGCAGCAGCCCTGTCGCCACTAAATGATGGTCTTATACAACTTAACTGTATTCTCCAAGAGGGGAACCTAATTTAGTTTGGAAACAAATGTAAATTGTGAGCTGTTGAGAAAAGCGCCCAAAGTTCCCATCATGACGTCGGTGGGGAAGATGGAGGCACAAATCAGAGACCAGAAGAGCAGAGTTTGCACCCAAAGCAGCTCACCTTTGGTTCACATGCTTTCAGGTTGAGTTTAGGCCCAAAAGCTACACGGTTAGGTTTAGTAAAATATCACTTACACATGTTAGAAGCTGGGGCTCCAAGGTGGCACCACACAGCTAGAAGATCCCGGTGAGGACACCCGGGATTTCTGGAGTTTGCATGTTCTCCCCGTGCAGCGTGAGTTCTCTCCGGGTTCTTCCTCCCACAAAGTCCAAAAACATGTTGAGGTTAATTGGTGATTCTAAATTGTCCGTAGGTGTGAGTGTGCTTGGTTGTCTGTCTCTAAGTGTAGCCCTGTGATAGACTGGTGACCTGTCCAGGGTGTCCCCTGCCTTCACCCTGAGTCAGCTGGGATAGACTCCAGCCCCCCATGACCCTAGTGAGGATTAAGCGTTGTATAGATGATGGATGGATGTTAGAACCCTATTTAAGGTTAGGAACCAAAATTATGTAGAAGAAATGTAAAGGTTAGGGTTATCTTGCACAATTTGTTAATTTATAGACGTTCTTTGCACTGAATGGGAGTGCACCCAATTTCGTTGTACTTGTTTTGGTATAATGACATTAAAGGATTCTGATTCTAAAGGTTTGAGTTAAAATCCGACCCTTTCACAACATGTTTGAAGCATTTCCTTCTTTTTCTCGGCTACCAGGGTGACGAGTCGCACCCCATCTAACATGTTGGCTGAAAAATCAGCGACACTGAAGAAATAAAATGAAGATATGTTGGTTAAAAACGCATTTTCCCCCAAAATACAGTCGAGAATGCTGTTTACTTGTATGGAATGGCAATTTTGTTGGCAGGTTGTTGGTTTTTCAGCTTAATCAGTCTCTACTTTTGCTTCACTCTTGTATTTTATTGAACAATACACAGCAAGCACACAGGTGCATATAGCATGCAACAAAATGTCCCCACATAGATTCAAATTGCATTTCTGGGTTTGATAGGCTTAAAAACAGAAAGGATTTATTGGACCAACGGTGTTAGATTTGTTTTTGATGACAGTATTCAGTAAGGGGATAAAGAATTCACCCTCCACTGCCTCCATGCCCCTTTGAGAATAATTAAAATCCCTCCTAAACACGTCTCTGTGAGTCAAAGTCACCATTAATACGTTTTTTTTTCAGTCTCTTACAATGGCTCAGATGTGACTCCACAGGGGGCCTCATCGTGCTCATGATATGTCTTGTGGCATATAAAACACCGTATAGACGTGCAAACAAGGCAACAAAGTCGATTTTCTCTGTCGGGAGTCTTTACCGGTGGGTGGGAAGCCGGTGAGGGATGCTGCTGTTGTTGCTCCGCTAACAGCAGATCTGTCAGGAGGACTTCTTTGTGAGGAAACGTGAACTTCTGTCAGTGTTTCGTCCTCTCGCTGTTCTTCCTGCGACTCGGTGTGTTTGTGAGACGGCGCTCGCTGTTTTCTCTCCTCTCCGGCCGACAGCGTGAGCCGCATCATTTTTTGATGAAAACTGTTTTTATTTCGCTGCACCGTAAAGCAGGTAAATAATTTACGCTGACATCCTGAACCCCAGTCTGTTGCTGCTGCTGCAGGTTATTCCTTCACTTTCAAGCTCAACATTTCAGCAGCCGTTAGTCCTCTGATGTCCCTCTTTTTGTATTTCTCTATTTGTGGTTGTTCTGTGTCTCTGGTTGTTGTTTTGTGTCTCTCTGTAGTTGGTTTATGTGTGTTTGTGCTCATTTTTAAGTCTTTTTTTTTTTGGTCGCTTTGCATATCTGCGTTGTCAGTTTTCCATTTCTGCTTGTTTTGTGGCTATTTGTGCAGATTCTGTGGTTGTTTTGTGTCTCTTTGGAGTTCGTTTGTGTCTCGAGCATTTTTTATTTTTATTTTTTTTGGTTTATATTTTGCTCATTTTGTGTCTCTTTGTATTTGTTTTGTGTCTCTTTGTGGTCATAATGTCTCTTTGTAGTTCTTCTGTGTCTCTAGCATTTTGTTTTTGGTTTATTTTTTGCTCATTTTGTGTCTCTTTGTGCTCATTTTGTGTGTCTTTGTGATCACTTTGCATATCTGTGTGGTCATTTCTCCCTATCTACCTGTTTTGTGCCTCTCTGTAGTTGTTTGGTGTATTTGTGCTCATTTTTTAATCTCCATGTGGTCGCTTTGCATATCTGTGTAGTCAATTTTCGCTTTCTGTTTGTTTTGTGTCTCTTTGTCGTCATTTTGTGTCAATTTCTGATAATTATATGTCTCTTTGTAGTTGTTTTGTGTCTTTATTTGTGCTCATTTTGTGTCTCTTTGTGGTTGTTTTGTCTGTTTAGCATTTATTTTGGTTTATTTGTGCTCATTTTGTGTCTCTTTGTGATCACTTCACATATCTGTGTGGTCATTTCTCCCTTTCTGCTTCTTTTGTGTCTCTTTGGAGTTGGTTTGTGCTACTTTGTGCTCATTATGTGTCTCTTGGTTGTTAAAAAATGGAAAGAAGCATATTTTTTCTAATTGTTTTGCGCTCAGTCTCTTAGTTTTGTGACTCTTTGTGGTCACATTGTGTCCATGTGGTTGTTTTCTGTCTCTTTGGGATTATTGTGTGTCTCTTTGTGCCCATTTTGTGTTGCTTTAAAGTTGTTATGTGTCTTTTTCTGCTCAATTTGTGCCTCTTTGTGCTCATTTTGTGTCTGGACAGAAACACATTTTTCTTGCTGTTGTCTTGGTCTCTTAGTTTTGTGACCTTGTTGTGGTCACATTGTGTCCCTGTGGTTGTTTTGTGTCTCTTTGTGCCCATTTTGTGTTGCTTTAAAGTTGCTATGTGTCATTTTGTGTCTCTTGGTTGCTAAACAATCAACAGATGCTCCTTTCTCTTGCTGTTGCGTTGCTCCTAGTCTCCTGATTGTGCGTCAGTTCATTAGCCTGTCATGAAGAAGAAGAAGAAGTGTGTCCTTGGCACTCAGGTGACAACATGACGTCACCGATATGAACGCCTCCCGCATATCGATGTCTGTGTGGCGCATATGTGTATGCAAATCAAAGGTCCGCTGTCTGCATCTGTGTGTGTGTGTCTGAGGCGTGTGCATGCTGTGGTTTGCTGTCTGGGCTACAGCTGACCTTTTATGGCATTTGAAGAAACTGGGGGCGCACATGGACGCTGACACATGGCCGTCCTGTAATCTGCATAAAACACACACCGTTCTTTTACGTATCACTCGGAGCCTGACAGCTGGTTAGATTTAGCTTCCGGTGGCGACCCGCGGGGTGCAGAACCTCCGGCACCTCTGCTGGGTTTTTATCTGGTGGTCCGTCCAGATTTGAATGGGTGGCTGCTTTTTCTGTGTGACGGCGGAGGGTTAACTGGACCAAATCGGGTGGAGGAGTTATGCGCTGTCTTCTCTGCGGGCCAGCCTTGACACCCCGCCGTGTGTGTGCGTCCGCCTGAAGTGATTCACCTGCTGTCTGAATCATTCCCCACATATGCACACGAACGCTGCACACAAGCAGACGCACACAGACACAGTTTGCTCCCACCTACATGACACATACGTACTGTACACAGACAACTTTGTGTGTGATAAGAGACAAAGAGCTGATATTATCTAATGTGCAGAGCAGCTGGCTCTTTGCCTTTTCGCCGCCTCACTGTAGTATAAAATTAGCAGCAGAGATGATGAGCATTCGCTGAGTTTCAGGTCAATTTCGAGGTCAAGCTCTTTTTAGAAGTGCCTCTGAGTGAGTTACCCAAGTCTTATAAATGCATTAATTTGCAGTTCCTCTTCTTGTTTAATTGCTATCGACCCTTTACTGTGTGTGTAGGTGATCGCTTTTATGCATCAAATCTCACCAACAGGTTGAAATCACTTATTTTACACTATTTATCAGAAGCCGTACAACCAGAAAAAAAAGAGAAATCATCAGGTTTTTAACTTCACATCTGCCCTTGAACTAATTGTCTATGAACTGCTGTTATGTTGAGAAAATAAAACCTGAGCTTACAATTGTGATATTTCATTGAAATCACTTCTGCCCTTAAAAAATAAGCCGATGGTTCTAATCGTTAAAAAAAAAAAGTGCTCTCCTCGGTTCAGATGAGAAGTTTCAACTGATGCACACATTTTACAAACATTTTGAGAATTCAGCTGAGCTGCAGGCAGATAGGTGACAAGTACAGAAACATATTAAATATACGGAATAATAAAATATCTACAGTTTGTTGCACTTGTTGATTCCACTTTTTGAGAGTTCAAAAACAAACAATCAAAGACATACAACTTTAATTTTTGTGTTTTTATGATTAATGGATGGCACAAAAGGCATTTTTGAGTGAAACATGGGATTGTGTTGTTTCCATTAAGGTGCAGGACTTTATATTGCGGTGAAAAATGAGCTAATAGGAGCAATAAAGGCTCAAACTTTGCTTTGGGTTCAGAGGGGTAATAACTTCACACCACATTATCAATCACATCTGTTGTTTCACATCAAACGCCGCTGCAAGTTTCAACCAACTTTGTGTAATCTGTCTCATCAGCAAACACGTGTGCTGCTCAAGAAAACATCCTGAACTGTGTATCAACTGATAAATTCACTTTTATAGCTTTTCATCAGTTCACCAACAGACGAACAAAAGCGCTAAAGCTGCAGCAGGCAAGATTTTAAAGAGCTGTATGATGCGTTGTTGGTTTTTGTGCAAGAAGAGAAAAGCAACAAATCAAAGGAAGTTATTCTCTCGCCACAGACAACTTGGCTGCATGAAACGCCTCATCTCAAGTCCAGGCTTTTCCTCTGTTACTTGTCTACATCACTGTGTAACATATTTGCATAAAGGCAGCCTATTGGCTCGTTTGAGTCGAGTAGATTAAAACATATAAACATGCTGTCGTAGACCTCAAAAATAAAACTACAAACCTGTAAAAGTGCTGTTGTTAAATTGTGCAACAACAGAAATGAATCATTAACATTTTCCCAAATTAATTGTCAGGCTCGGTTGCTTCTGGGAAAACATTCCTCCCCTCAAAAAAAAAAAAAAAAAATGCAGCTAATCCGGAAATATGGACTCATCAACATTAAACATTGCGTCTCTCTCGGGGGTTCGGTTCCCTCTGACTGCATCAGAATGACTGGATTAGCAAACACGAGCCCTGTGTGTTTGCAGTTTGCCGACGCCAAGTTCCAGGATGAAACAAATATGTCAGCCTGTGACTGAGGAGAGCGGCGGTTTTGTTTCGAGTCGGCGGAGGCTCTGATCGGTGCTTCTTCTAATCAGCTCCTCTTGACGTGCGGAGCTTCGGTGTCAGCTGTCGGAGAAAACTGCAGCCGCGAAGGCAAACGAACGTGGATGACATGAAAAAAAAACGGTAATTCTGCGGTCCATGAATGCACCGCGGAGCAACAAAGCGCACAGTCTGAGCTAAGTTAACACACTGTGCATTAAGCTGTAAAAGCACTAATATGGTCCTTGAAATAGTTGAGCAAAGGTCTGTGAGCACATAATGCCAGGCAGGATGAGTTGTTGTTGTTGCCAAGGTAACAACTGCGAAGAAGGGGGGGGAATCCAAGTAAACAACAAGCGGCGAAATCCCCGTTTTGCAGTCGGATCCAGGCATGAATTGTTAAATCTGGCAGCGGGGCATTTGTTTCTGTAATAATTTGGTGAAAACTCTATTTCTATTTCCTTCAACTGCAGCAGCGAGTACACAAAGTGCTCCTTTGTGCGGCGGCGGCTTCAAGTGATGTTATGCAAGGTGCGAATGTTTGCCAACGAGCGCGACAATATTAGCGGAGCCTGGCGCTCATTCACATATTGGACCGCGATCGAGCCCGACACGCCGATGGATTTCCAATGCTCTCTCATCCGTGCCCCTGGTGCTCCGGGCGCTCGCCCACCGCTATCTGCCCGTCCATCCATCACTCCTTCACCTGAGCACTAATAATTACAGAAAAAGGGACTGGCCTCAAAGAGATAAAAGATGACACCGACATAATGAAACGGCATAAAATAATACTACTTTGGAGCAGATAATGTCATTTCTTTCAGCCGACTGTGTTCCAGGCAGCGGCAGAGCAGGTAATTGAAGTAGGAAGCTCGGCCCTTTCAACCCTCCCCTCAGTGTCTCAAATGCAGATCAGACTCCATGATAGTGTCTCAGCCGCTTCGCCGGCTAATTACACCGCGAATCCCCGAGGACCAGGACCAGGCTATCCTCATAATGACACAGCGCCGCACCACACCTTGTCAGAAAGTGTTTCAAGTAGATATTGGAAGAAAAAGGAAAAGAGGTTCTCGAGAAAATTAAATTGCTCTCTCTCTTATCTGCTTCTTTATCTCTCTATTTTTTATTTCTTTCTACTTCTTTTTTTTTTTTTTGTCCCGATGACCCTCCTCCCGCGTTGCATTAACGCTGGATGGATGGTATGTAAATGTACGCTGAACTTCTGTCATCTAAAGGTGGACGGAGACGGGCTTGATCACGGCTGAAACAGTCGCACATGTGCGCTGATCAAACTGCAGCAAATATCAACGTGTCGACCAACTGGTGGCACGCTGACGATAATGTGCAGTTAGGATGAGTCCAAAGATGACACGAGGGAGCTACATCACGTGGAAACACAAGGAAAGCAGCCTGTTTTTATCTTTTATCTGTCATTAGGAATTTCTATGAATCCCGATGAGCTTCCTCCTCACAAATCTGACCCAGAGAGGCGCAGGTTTCTTATTTTTTAGTTGCAAAAAAATGTCTTCTTTGTCCAGAATCATCGTTTTAAAAGTATTGCCGGTAAATCAAACCCATTGTTCTGTATGCCAGACTATGTGCAGCAGACATTTGTTTGGAAGAAATCAAAGGTTATGTTCTATATCTTGAGTTCCACGAACACAGCGTATGACTAAGATAGGAACTCCACCCACATGTGAGACATCCGTCCGTCCTCCTTGTAACGGAGAGCGACTACTTCTCCTGCATCTGAATTAAACGAGAAGCTAAAGGTCCTCATAGTGGCGGCCCACCAACACTTCTCGCTGCTCAACCCTGTCAAAGCTGCTGGCGTCTCAGACATAAGATGTCCCTCGGTGCATCAATATTTCACACGGCCAGATGTGTGGGAGTTTTTCCAGTTACAAACAGTGACATGAAGATGCTGGAGGGGCGGCAGCAGAGGGAATAGGGTTTGTGTGTCCTGTGTTTGACCTTCAGTTTTTCCACGTAGCTTCCTTTTATTCTGTGACTTCACCGCCTTAACTTATTCAGACTGGTTTGTTTGGGTGAGTTTAGTCACCAGAACTACTTGGTTGGGTTTAGGAATAGATTCACTCTTTCACAGCACCGAACACCAACGTTTCAACTTGTCATTGGCTGGAAAGGAGCAAAAACCAGCAGAGAATGTTTGGCGACGGACTCACGGCGTCTATTTCTGATGTTGAGACTAAATGGTAGCCACTGCATTCAAACGTGATGCCAAGAGTCCTGACAAAACAGGTGCATGTGATGTGTTCTGTTAACAGGATTCACTGGTAATTCACTCTGGGCTCATGTTTCACCGCAATATTAAGTCCTGCACCTCTATGGAAACAGAACAATGCCATTTATCTGAAAAAGAAAAATGCATACATACTATACAAACCTTGAAAGTAATATGGAATCAACATCTTTGTGTCAACAGGTGTTACAAACACT
>NW_007577896.1:374482-394058 GCF_000690725.1 Stegastes partitus
CCCCCCACGACCCTAGTGAGGATTAAGCGGTTTATAGATAATGGATGGATGGATGGACGTATAGAATCCCACCAGCTAGCAGGATTTGGGATTCTGAAGGTTCTGAAGGACGAGTATGAGGAACTTAAGGGGATCTACTGGCAGAAATCATTCGTGTATAATCATGTACAAGTAAGATGTCTTCTGTTTTTGTTACCTGAGAACAGAGATCTCCAACTCTGGTCCTTGTGAGCTACCGTCCTGCAGGTTTTAGACGTTACTGCAGCACACCTGACTCACATTAATGGATCTCGCTTGTTGTCAAGTTCTACTCAAGTCTGTTAATGATCCATGAATGTGAATCAGTTGTGTTGCAGTAAAACCTGCAGGACAGTAGCTCACGAGGACCAGAGTTGGAGATCCCTGCCCCAGAATGAGCAGAGGGAGTCCACCATGTTCATGTTTCTGCAGTAGCCCACTACAGTCAAACCAAACGCTGGCTTCAGGAAAGGCCCTGTGCACTTTTTTTGCAAGGAGATGATTCAGCCTCACTAAACCTCCACCCTGAACTTCCACACATTCTCTCAGAGTTGTTGGTTGGCTGACGGAGCCTCCTCTCCAGCAGAGCGTCGGTCCTCGGGCCTCTGTCTCCTCCGTCCCGTCCGTCGGCGTGATGCAGAGCTTCCCTCCCCTCCGCCTTGTCCTGCTGCATGTTTACGTCGGCGCCCAGCGGTGGCTGTCGGTCCACAACACTTTCTCCCTCCTGCATGAATCATCCCCGGCCCCTCGCTTCCCCTCTCTTCCTCTCTGTTTGCCTTCACACCCCCTCCTGTTGTATTTCCCCTGTTTTTCCGGCGCCACCGTTGTGAGCTATTACCCGTCTCTTTCACAGGTAATACGATTAACCTCCTGATTCAGGGAAAGGGAAAATAGCCTTTGCTGAGACCACGACATTAATCCTATGCACATAAGATTTATGTCTCTGCGCGTGTGAGGCTTTTCTTCTCGCTCACCTGTTCTCTCTCTTTATTTTTCTCATTTGCTGTGTCACATGACAGTCCGGCCGAAGCCAGTAATGAAACACACACACACACACGAGTAATAGACTAGTCACTTGCACGGCACACACAAATGCACGCATTAAATTCAGCCTACATGGTACACAAACAAGCCATTCACAAAAGTAATGTACTGCCAGAGGGGACTGTGGGAAAATGAGTTTTTGGATGGATTATTATTGTGCTGTGCAGCCTGGCCCGATGCCCTGCTCTCTGCTCGTCTTGTCCTCTGAAGTGTCTGCGGTCCACAGTACACACTCTAAACCTCCCATGGTGGATGTAAAAACATAGGATTAGCGGAAACACAGGCTTTCATGCCCCATCCCAAATGTTTCGAAATCCATGCGGGGATTTGGCGATCTGACTTACTGCGGCCGTGTAATTATGGGCTGTGTTGTGTGCAGCTCAGCGCGGGGAATCGCCGGGTTTTGCAATTAAGTCGATACCGCGCGCCGAGCGTCGCGGCGTGGTGCCGGAGGACACGTCTCCGAAGGCGCATAAAAGTTACGAACGGTTTAATCTGAGCGCAACGCGACGGGGGGGCGGAGGGAAGTTCTGTCAGGTGAGTAAGTCACAGTGAAAACTTGAAGAACTTCCTGGTTCTCCAGCTCCTCCAGGAATCTGGTTAATAGAAGAGAACAGCAGCACGAGCAGAAATCCTGTCCGACAGCAAGAAACGTGCAAATATAAGATCGAGTAGAGCAACACTGAGTTTTCTACCTAAACAGTCGTACAGCTTATTGTTGTTAGAACATCTCATTGGTGTCTTAAGAACACTTTGAAAACAGCGTCACTGATGTTGCACTTTTTGCTAAATGGAAGTGAAAATATGATGACTTAAATAGTGCAAAAAATAGATACAGAACTAATGCAAACATAATTCATGTTTTAGTTTACAGCTCTGCCAAACCTGTAAAATTTCTAAAAACAACTTCACAGAAAATCAAAAGACCCAGCAGGTAAGAAACGTTCCCACAACATTGACGTAACCTACAAGTTCTAGTAATTTTTTAAGGAAAGCTTTTAAAATAAACACTCAAAGATTATTGTAAGACTATTTTCACTTCCAGTAATTTTCTCTAAAGTTAATTTAACGGTCTTTTTTGATGACATTCAGAGAATGTTGTGCAAAGATTAGTTTCTACGCTAACAAAAAGAGGAACGTTCTCAAACCAGAAAATATATTGAAAAAAACATATTAAAGAGAAAAACACGAGACATTCTGCCTGCGATGTTCTGAGAATGTTTCAGCTACATACTAGTTTAAATGAAACATTTCAATCACGTTTAACGTTTTAGGAATATTTTTGTTTCCAATTTTGTTCCTATCAAGTCAATATAATGGTCCAACGTCAGCATTTGTCGGGAACACATTCTGTTCTTACAGAATGTTCTTAAACCAACATTAAAAAAAGAAAACTTTATTAAAACCTAAGATTTTTTTTTTTTGTGAAACTGTTCTTGTACATATATCAGATATATTGACAGCAGTGGAACATTCTGCCTGCAGTGTTCTGAGGATGTTTTGGGGAGGTTGTTGAGGGAACACATTATAGAACGTTCTACCTATAAAACATTTGATAACAAAACTTTACTGGAATCGTAGACGACAGAATGTTCTTTCTAAGATGTTCCTGTAACATATTATCAAAAGTGGAACATTCTGCCTGTGATGTTCCGAGAACGTTACGGCTAACTTTACCTACAAGTTCTGGTAAAACGTTTAAGCGTGTTCAAAGAATAAGAATTAAGAAAACTTTGATTTCCAATAACGTTCCTATAAATATATGAAATATATATTCGTTATAAGACATTCCTGTAGTGTGATATGTTAACCAAACGTTCTTCCGACAGTGTTCTGAGGATGTTTTGGGGATGTTGTTGAGGGAACGTGTTCTTATTGCAAAATACAGAAAACATTGAGACGTTACTGAGACCTCAGATGACAGAACGTTCTTTACACGTTGTTGATGGAAGATGTTATAGAATCTATACAACGTTCCTACAATGTTACATGATAACAGAGACAGAACATTCTCAGAAGAACAATAAGTTGCAATAACATTGGGGCATAACGGTCTAAAAATGTTATCCCCAAACATTTTAGCTTTTCTACTTTTAAGTAGAACGTTCTGGGAACTAAAAGGAAACGTCCCACTAAAAATATTAGCAGAACTTTCTTAGAACTCCTAGAAAATTAAACGTAATCTCTATAGTTAGAACATGAATGTATTTGGAGCCTTGTGAAGCGTCTTGTGAGTCTTGGTTTCTGGCTGATGTGTGTCTGTTGTGTTGGACACCACCAGACGTTTTCTGGTTGCTGAATTGTAGTTGTGCGGCTGCTAGTTATGCTGACATGTAAAAAGATACGAGGAGAAAAAGACCAGGTTTCACTTTTCTCTCTGTACAACGGTGTCGTTTTCTTCTCGTTCCGCTTTCGGCTTCGTAACAAAACACATTTCTTCTGTCTCGTCTGCCTTGTCGTCTCTCCTCGCAGTTGTTGCGTCGACGCTGTGAAATCAGCGTTTTTGTCAGACGACGTAGTCAGATCTCAGCTGAGTGGTCTGTTGTTTTACAGCGCTGGGTGGATCATTTAGGTTCTCCCCTGCAGGGAAGAAGATACTGAATCAGTTCCTTAAGTAAAATTATGTTTAATTAAAAACAGCTAATTTCTTGGTTTCTTTCTAATCTTTATCCAGACGGTAGATTTGTTTTCAGTGCATCAAGTGCCAGACTGGTGGTAAATTATCACCATGACGGAAATAAGACTTTAAAGTCCCTCTGCAGTCATTGATTAAACCCCTAAGCCAACATCTCTTTGTATCAAAGTTGCATATTTAGGAGTTTTCTGCATGAAAATAGTTCCTTTGTGCCGTAAAATCGCTTAAATGCGTCTCAATGCTGTTGCTTCCTCTAAAATGTACATATCTGTGAAGCCCCTGATTAACAAACTACCCCGCTCGCTGCAGCTCAAGCACGTCAGCTCACCGTAAAACCGCTTTTCGGCAAGTTATTGGAGTAAATCAGCTATAAATGTTCAAACAAGAAACCATAATGAAGTCCAACTCTGCAAGTTTACAGAGTTCCTTCCTTTGGTTTGTTCAACATGAACTCCAGAAGTGTGAGTTTGTGCTTTTGAGGCTGTCATCGGTCCTCTGCAGCTTCAAAATACTCCACTTAGCTCATGATTTCCCCTCAAGCGCATTAAAAAAAAGCATCAGATAGACATGTTGCCAAGGTACAAAACTTTATCTCAGTTTTCCAAGTGCCATAATTAGACCATAAAGAGTAAACAGCCATCAGCTTGCATCAGTCTATCGTGTATTTAAAGACATTATTTATGTATTATGATGAGAAAATGCTGAGATTTTGCATTTTCTGTCTGAAAAATAACCTGTTGAAAAAAGTTTCCCTGACAGTCTCGCAGTCAAACCTCCTGCTATCCCTTTTTAAGTGTCACGAGTAGTTTTGGCAAGGTCTCTGATTTCCTTTTTAACTGTGTGAAGCCAGAAGCAAAAGCAAAAAAAAAAAAAAAACTTCCTAGAAATGCATAATTCCAGCACAGTATGGTAGGAAGCATTTAAAATCCAGCCCATGAACCCGAAACCATAACTCATCCATTTCCAGGCGTTTCCCCCCGACTTTGATGTAAACAGCAGCTAATTGTGAGTGAAAGGTCTCCGGGGAGGAAATGCAAATGGAGGAAACTCGCAGAAGTGCTGCAGCAGCAGCAGCGTTGGTCAGCGTGGAAAGAGGAGACAAACGCAGAAAAGAATCTGGTGAAGGACGCTGTCACAGATCAGCTTAATACCTTCACAGGCTGCCTGCGAGGTCGACGGATCAATAAAACAAGTGCAACAGCAGTCTTTAGCTTCTCGGAGGATTTGTGTTGGCTATGCATGGTCGGCCTGATGAAACTGGTTAAAACGAGCCGTTAACACTCTGCAGACAAAGAGAAGAGCAGCAAAAATAATAGCCTGTTGTCAAAGGAAGTTTAAGTGTGTATATTTTTGAGATATGCTAAAAAAAAAAAAAAAATCACCATCAAAGTATATACAGTCGTCCTCACATGTATTCATAACCTTCCATTAAAGAAAAGGCAAAATTCACGATAGTCACTCAAATAACTAGAAACTGAAAAAAGTAATAATAAATAAAAATTTGCTAAATTATAATTTAGTGAAATAAGACGTTGCTTTTGAATTGTGGTTGAAACGAATAATTAAAAAAAAAAAAAAGAAAGAAACTGTCCTGGACAAATTAGAGCACTTTGCTGATGAGCAGTGAAATCCAAACACCTGTCGACAGGTGCAGAAGTCTGACTGAGAGTTACAGAAAACACCTGATGGCAGTGATTGGCTTAAAGGGTTGTTCAACTAAATATTAATTCACGAGTCCCATCATGCTTGTTTACTTGTGTGCATTTTTTAATATTTCTGTTGAACCACAACTCAAACGCAACATCATGATTTTCACACAATTTTAATTTAATATTACTTTTGTCAATTTCAACTTATTTCAGTGACACATTTTTTGTTTTTCGTTGGTCATCTGTGAGCTGAAAATGCATTTAGCTCCAAACAGCTCCAGTGTGTCACTCGCGGCTGCACAAACCTGAAGCAATCTCTCATTTTTTTTCAGGTTTTTCATGTTTGTTTTTGTGCATCAATGAGCTAAAAAGTCCAAATCTTGACTTGTGTTCGATGTGTTTCAGTGATATTTTACTTATGTGGGTTATCTCAACATAAATATGACATAAAAATGGTCATGCAGGGCATAAAACTGCATGTAAATTCTAAATATTTACGTGCTGGCCTACATGATAAAACAAACATAGCATTGCATACTTTTTTTTAGTTTTTTATCTACAGATCATAAAACTTGCATTGCAGCTTGGCACAAAACAATCTATTTGCACTGCAGCTCAGCTCTTTCTTTTCCAAGTCCTTGCTGTTGGGTGGCAGACGAACACCGGTGCAGGTGAAGCGACAGGCCGCCTTCCAGAGCGTCTCGGCGAGGGAGCGGGGCGGCAACGAGCAGTAATTGCTCTGAAATGAATACTGTGTGAAGCAGCAGCAGCAGCTCTGCAGCCCCTAGCAACAAAGAGGCAGGCAGGCTGGTAAATAAAGCAGGAATACAGTACCAGGCTTCTGCTGCTTTTACCTCGCGCCGCTTCTCTCGCTTCCATTTAAATTCCAATTTGAAGGCTTTCAGGATTTATTTAGAGTTCGCTCGTGTTCTCTCGCTCTCCGATATCATGAACCCATTGTCTCTTGTTTAACTCTCTCCCACTTTGGTTTCTACTTTCCCATCCCTCTGCAGCTTCCCTCCTCGCATATGTTTCTCCTCTTCCTCCTCCCTGCCGGCCGTCCCTCAGGTCGGCAGCACAGAGTCGAGATGCTGCTTGTCAATAATTTAATAAGGAGGGAGCCCTCCCCTCTTAACCAGGGCTTTGAATTATTAACCTGCGCGTCCGTGTGAACCGTCGGTGCGCACACCTCACCTCGCGTCGCACCTTCCGCCTCCGCCGGTCTTTGGGCCGCTGTGTTTGCGTGCGAAGCGTGATATAATAATTGCCTGTCAAAAGATGATGGAGCATGCCAGCCAGCACAAATCGGTACTTTCTGCAGCCCGTGTTTGGATTGTTTCGCGTGTGTATGTGGAGGTAGATAGCCGGGGAATACACGCCATGCATGTTTTATAAGGGCCTGTCTGCGCTGCCTAGTAAACGAGATGCAGTCTTCATTTGTCTTGTCTTGAGTGCGCCAGCGAGTGTTTGCAGGAGTCACCTGTGCATGTTTTGGTGCATCTCCGAGAGTCGAGCGGCGTCGTGTTTCGCGGCTGCAGACTTTAAGTGAACGTCGGTTGTTGTGTTGTACGTGCGAACACGCAGCCGGGCTTCGAAGTAAGTGTGCGGCGTTGTGTGCGTTGCTTACTGTAGCAGAAGCGTGGGAGTGTGTGTAAGTTCCTGTGCTGGAGGCCAGAGGCTACATCTCAATGAAAGGTGCAGCATTCATCACCGGGCCGAGCTGAGAGAAGAGAAGCCTGAGACGGAGCTCAGCCGGCCAGATGGATGCTGTTCACGCTCGCCAAAAGGGATGTCATGTTTTTATTTATTTATGCGTTTAATTGTGGGCGAGAGCATCCAGCTTACATGTTAATGCTGCACTTGAAGGTTGAATGTAAATCATGACTTATGCACATCCGAACCGCTCATTTGTTAAGCTACTTTGGCGGAAGTTACACTTTTCACCGTCCACATCGAATCAAAACGGGAGGGTCGTCTCAAACGCGACAAAGAAATTTACCCGACGACTTGTTTGCGTCCGTCTTTCTGTGAATTTTAATTGGCGGCGTCTATAGAAACTCACAGAGGTGCTGCTGTGGAGAGAAAAAGGCTTATTAGCTCCTCACCTTTCCAAGTGAAGCAGGCGTGTGTTCGCCGAGTCGACATGATGCAGCGAACTGATCTCCGCTCGCCTTTGAAGCTTTCGCTGGCGGTTAATAAGGACGGAAACGCACTAAACTTCTTAGTTATTAATTGAACACCGGGGTCGCTTCGTATTGACCCCCGACGACGCGAGACGAGGCTCGCGTCATGTCGGCCGATTAATGTGCATAATGTGTCGCTTTAAACAAACACATCAAAATGCGGCGTGGCGTTGGCTATTTGCTGAAGAATGAGGTGCCAGCATGCGCGGGGACGTGTTCGCTTGTTAGCTTTCCCTTTGAGGTCTTGAGACTTTGTTGTGGAAGCTAATTAGCGCTGTGTTTTAGCACTCCAGGAGACGTGACAAGTTGAACGTGGAGGTGGGTGGTGGGCATCCTTCCCTCTCTCCTGGATGATTTATCGCACGCATCAAAGATGTTAATTCTATATTTTGTGGAAGAACTTGAAAGGAATACAGTGGTTTGCTTGTCTTGTTAAATGTGGACAAATTGCCCAGAGAGCTTACAACCTGCTCTCCATCCTTTGATGTGCTCGCTGTTATTTTAAAGCTCAGAATATCGCTGTAATCATCGGCCGAGCTTTTTTTTAAAGATTGGCCGCGGTTAGCGCGCTCGGTTTCTCAAGCGATGCTGCAACAACTGTGAGAAAATGGACACATGAGACACTGGAATCCGTCAGTTCTTCAGCCAGACGGTGAACTTTGTGCTCGTTTCAAGTAGGCTGCTTTCAGATGCTTCTTGTGCCCGCATCTATAAATCAAGGGGGGAGGCGATGCTAAATGGTTAATGGGCTGCTCTCATGATAGTGCATTAGGAGCTGACACTGAGACGTGTGGACAGAAAGTGTCGTCACCGGTAACCCTGCACACATGCATCAGACAAAAGAAAACCAACGCATTTAAATTCTGGAGAGGAAAATAATTCATCTCGGCTGCAGTCAGGAGTAAGTGTTGATTTCCCCTCTGAATCCTAAAACCCATCGGCGAGTTCGAAAGGCGAGTTATCTTTTTAAAAATTGTCAAAACGACGCCGTTTATCAGAACGAGAAGCTGCGAAAACTGAAACAATCATCAGATTTTCGACTCCCTAAACTACTCATCTGTGGCATGCGGTTCCATCGGTATGACTACTTCATCTTCAAAGTCACTCGATTCTGCACGACTCAGTTAAAAACAAAATTGCCAAAAATGAATCTTCAGCTCCAACCAAATTCTGTGAATAACAAGAAATCCTGTGATTCAGTGCAACGGTGAAGTTATTTGTCCCTCAGCTGTAACCGACAGTCTAACACAAAAATTCAAGGACTTTTCAGCTGAACTGCAGGCTGTGTACTGTGTAGACAGTATTACAGCAAAATAAAAGTGAAAGTAGTAAATATCTATAGTATGTAATGCAACACTAGCAGGCAAAAGTGTTGTAAATGCTGACATCTGTTTGTTTTTTTTGTTTATTTTGCAATACATATTACAAAATACAGCACAGAGATTCATCTTTAATCTGTTCTTTTTGATGGTTTATGGCATTCTAACTGTGTCGTGCTGCACAAAAGACATTTCTGAGTTTTTCTCTACTTCTAGTCGTGGTTGTTCTGTTTCCATGACGGTGCAGGACTTTATTTTGAAGTGAAAAATGAGCCCACAGTGAGTAAAAATGTGACAGCAGCCAATAAAAAGAAACTGCTCAGGGGGTTTAAAAAGGAAACTTTTTCCGTTGCTCTCAAACTGGAACTTTTACTTTTACATCCTTTCATTTGGTTTTTACTGTGAAACTCAACTCTTCCAGCTCGTGTTTCAGAATAAAATATTTCATTGAAAGCAGAAAGAGTCGAGACTGCGGTGCGATCGTTTGGTTGTCCTGGTGGAATTGCTGATTGTGAAACACACTGGTGTAATTACGCCGAGTTAATTCCGTGCGCCATCGTACTACGAGTAACTGTAACCGTCGTCCCGCTGTTTTATAATTTCACCAAACCTTCCCAGCAGACATTAGTCAGACGGCAACGCTGCGTCCTTCGCCAAAAATGATGTTGGTAGCACATCAGAAATTCAAAAAACAGTCCAGTTGGTGCCTGTTTTACAAATTAGGCAATATTGATCCTATTATTGTTAAGAACAAAAAATCCAAACTGTGTCTTTGTCTTCTGTTTCCACTCCATGTACAAGCCCAGTAGTACTTTTTAAAAAAGATAGAAACCACAATAACGCACATATATTTACACATGATTTCTATTCCTGTCTCATTGTCTGCACTTCTTCTATGCAGTGGCTGTTTTGTTGTTAAAATACAAAAGGATGACACACAAAAATTCAGTTAAACAAGCTCTTCTTTTCTGAAACGTCCAGCTGGCAGACATTTAATGTCCCGGACGGCGGCACAACTTTTTATTTTCTACCATAACGGTGCGTCTTTATTGAGTGTTAGAACAAGGGTCACTCATTGTAAAAGTGGGTTTGCTAAAGAGCAGCTGGGTTTGTGTGTTTTTTTTTTGTTCATGCCAGTTCTGTATTATTTGAGAGCCGGCCATTGTTTGAATACCTGCTTTCATTTGGAAATTTGCAGCATCGTGTAAAGAAACGACTGAAATGGGCTGAAATTTCTAACACAAAACAGATTATTTGCACAAAAAAACACTCTGCAAACATACATGTGCAGCCACACTTCTGCTGCTTTGTCATGTTTTGCGGACTCACACCGAGCCGACACCCAGTTGTGTTAAACTTCACCATCCTGGACCCACTTTAGCACTGAATGATTTAAGATATTGGTGGCTGTGTAAAGAGTATGTAGGTCCTTCTGCAGAAGAAATGCACAAAGCGTATTGTAGTGTAACCTACATGCAGGCACACATGTATGTCACATCGATTTGCACACGCGTGCCTGCACTCACGCGTGCTTTGGCTGTGCTGTACATTTTATCATGCTCAAATCCCTACATGATAGTGTTTCCTCCCCCTCTCTCTCTCTCTCTCTTTCTATTACCACATTTCTGTGTCTGCTGGCCTCCGTCAATGACACACGCACACACACAAATAATACTTAGAATTTATTTTTACACACCAACATGAACTTCATTTTCCATCTGTCACACAAAAACCCGTTAAATCTCTTTTTAATTTTCTCAGTATGCTGCTTTTATATAGCTTAGGCACGCAACCAATCACATGCACGCACAGCAAACACACACACACACAAGCGACGCCGGGCCTCAAAGGAGACAAATGATGAGAATGAAGTGGCATAAAGGTAGAGATATAAAAAAAAAAAAAGAAAGACAAATGGAGAGTGGAGAAAGAGGGAGACGGAGCCAGACAGCGAGGAAGCAGCTCGGAGTGACACGGAGGAAGAATGACACAATAAAAAGGCATGAAAGACATAAAAGTGAGGGAGGAAGGAGACAGTGAGAAACTGCAGAAACAAGAGTGACTAAGAGGGAGAGAAAGTGACAGTCGCGAGAGAGGACGGATTCAAAGAGACTCGGGGACGGACGCATGAAACGAGAGCGACGGTTGTGAATAAAAGAGACAGAAATAGTTAAAATGAAATGAAAAAGCTGTGACAGTGACAGATTGTAGAACAGGGTGATGTGGTGAAGGAGCCGTGAATGATGGAGGAAAGACAACTGTATTTTAAATATATATATATATATATATATACGTCTAAATGTCTGACTGTATATAAATAGCAGCGTGATATGAAGTAGGACGTCACTTACTCTGATGGTTTTGCACGTTGCAGCTCATTAAGTGCAGATTCTGTACATCGATGCCGACCGTTTTCCAGGTTTTTACACAGAAGCCCTGCTTTTATAGGAAACTCAAGGTTTGGCCTCGTTATGATGAACTAGAACATGTTAAGAAAATCGACTTGCAGACATTTAAATCCAGCAGGAAAGGTTGAACATTCAAGAGGTTTATTGTCAGTTCCACAGTACGATGGGATTCTTGCTTTCCTCCTTAACCATCCATCCATCATCTATACACCATTTAATCCTCACTAGGGTCATGGGGGGCTGGAGTCTATCCAGTGAAGGCAGGGGACACCCTGGACAGGTAACCAGTCTATCACAGGGCTACACTTAGAGACAGACAACCAAGCACACTCACATTCACACCTACGGACAATTTAGAATCACCAATTAACCTCAACATGTTTTTGGACTGTGTGGGAGGAAGCCGGAGAACCCGGAGAGAACCCACACTCAGAAAGATCCCGGGTGTCCTCACTGGGACGCGAACCGGCAACCTTCTTGCTGCGAGGCAACAGTGCTACCAACTGCACCCCCCTCCTTAACCAATCGTACACAATTTAGAAAAACTAAAGCAACTCTAAATAAATAAGCAGACTTAAAGTGGTCGTCAAGCGAACCCTGCATGTGTAAACTTGTAAACACAAAGAGGCCGGAGTTGACGATGGCAGCACAGGACCGGGACAGCGTCTGAAATCATCCACTCATTCCCTACTTCCTGTCTCGGCGCTATAAATTACGTCCCTGCTGATGGTCAATTAAAACGATTTTGATCTCTGTCGGCTATGATAGTGAACCGTTTGTCATTTTTGTGATACATTCAAATTATACTGAGCATATATTTTCCGAAATGAATGTCTTTGTTGTCATCCATCCCTCTGCCTCCATCAAACATATCATTCTGATTTATTCTTCAGAATCTTTATGTTTTCGTGCCATAACTCATGGATTGGTCTTGTGCCTGTTGTCATTTCTTCAAGCTACACTTATAGAGAAATCTATTCCGTAAAAAATACATCCCAACATTATAAAAAAAAAAGCCTATGTAGCCGTCAGGAAGGTGTGGGAATGCTGCCAATCCTCATTTTTCTGTCTCGTCTGTCTCCCATTCTCTAAATGCAATGCATGATGTACGCTACGTTTCATGGTGCATTGTGGGCGCTTTGAGCGACTACATAGGGTGGAACAATTGTAACTTAACATTCAGACAAAACTACAAAATGGAGAACACACTGTATAGTGAGGAGTGACTGGTTTTGGACACGATCATTTCCACTTAAATCCTGTTCAGGACCTTTGGGGTCTTTGGACCCCAGGCCATTTGGTTTAGGTGACATATATGTATATTGAATATAAAAAGAGGGACATTTGTCATGCATTTGGAACCAAAAATACATCAACTTATCAGAAATTTTGTTTAATGTAGTATAAAAGGCTAAAATGGACACCAACCAATATTTTGCTCATCTTCTTTCTTCGGGTCCAATGGACCCCGAAAGACCTGCTACGTGTGGCAACATGAAAGTCCTTAATAGGGTTAAACAAACATAGTCATAGAAATAACTACTTGGTAGAAGCTTGGTTAAGTTTAGGCACCAAAATAACTTGGCTGGGTTTAGGAAAATGGCACCGTTTGGGTTAAAATACAACCTGAGTACCGTCCTGTTGACTGTATAATAAGGTTGGCTTGACAGAAGTGACAGTAAATCAGTGAAATAAATGGCCAAGGTATGATTGAGCTGTAAAAAAACAAACATAATCTGATGTTTCCCTCTAAATACAATTAAGAATGCAGTTTAGTTGAACAGGAATGTAATTATTTGATGGGCTGTGCTTGGAAAAGGTTAAACTAGTCCCAAAAATGTAGAGAAAAAAGTAAGTACTTTGGAGAAAATTCAAAAAGTCAGTGAAGTAACTTATTGTACTTTGCACTGTAGTGATATTTTGCATTTGCATTCTTTGGTATTCTTTTTAAATTTTTTATTTTTTTCCCCTGTTTTGTACACTGTAGGATTCTAAGAAACAGCATTTCAGTTTCTCTGTATGTTTTCCACATGTAGAGATGTCGACAACAAGCAGTTCAGGAAGTTTGGACGGTTACAGCTGCATCTAACAAACTGTGTTGAAGTGCAGCAGCTAATAGTCTGATAAATGTACTACTGAGTGGTTCCTACTAACCACTGCTTCCTCCATGCATCGGCTACGGTGGCGCCGATCCGTCAGTCAGCCCGAGGTTCTTTTAAGGACGAGGTCGTTACCGTAATAACCACAATGTTTGTGCAACAGTCGCCTCTCGGTGCACAAACGGCGGCGGTTGAGTAAAAACAGTGGTGAATCACGATGTAATGATTCCAGGGCGCCACAGGTTAACGTCCCAGATGCTAAAGAGCCGACCGTGACCTGCAGCGGTGCCGGTCCACATCCGGTGGTTCGAAGCGTCCTGCCTCCATCACTCCTCGTTTCCTCTCTGCAGCAGCTGTCGAATGAAGACGTAAAAAAAATCATTTGTAAAAAGGGGAGAAAAAATTAATTATCATGAAATAGAGTTTTCCCCATGTGCTGCCGCCGCCGCTGTTGAATTTTAACATTTTCTTTTTCTTCGCTGTCGAAGCCTTAATTAAGGACCGCTGTGAGCACGAGGGACGCTCGGCCTCAGCGCCTCGCCGCCAGTCCACTGATACAGTTTCTCAGCAATTAACATAATGACACAGAGAGTTGTGCTGCGTGGAACAGACAAACGATGGTGAGACCTTGAGTCGGGGCTTTTCTCTGGTTTACGTTTGATGGATAAATGTTGAGCGTTCATTCATTCATCCGTGCGTGAACACAGATACTGATAGAAAGACAGCCGGTTGTACAGGAACTGATACGAGATGATGTCCTCAGAAACTGTTTGGGAATTTATTTTGGAAAATGTATTTCCTTTTGTGCGCATAAATTTAAGAGAGTTTAGTTGCAGAGCTTGATAAGGCAGGACAGGACGTGCATTTTGCATTTGGTTCCACCGCTGCACGAGCTGTCACTTGTTTTCTCGATTATTTAATTAGTTGTTTGCTGTATAAATTGTCAGAAAATGGAGAAAAATGTGGATCCCAAAGCTCTCATTTTGTCTACAACCCAAATATATTCTTTGTTTTTTTGTTATTGAGGAGGAAAGAAACCAGAAAATATTCAAATGTAAGAGGCTGGAATCAAAGAATGTTCACTAATCGATAGTCGTCGCAGCTTTGATGTTGGTCTTTACCTTAATGCAGCAAACGTTCGATTGCAAAGAGCTGGGAAATAGTTTGACGTCATTTAGACAAACACAAAGAATCCGCTGACAGTGAAGCTACAGACAATTTCAGCAACAACGGCAGCGTTTCTCAGAGGAATTTACGGGCCACACGGATCACAACCCACAGGTTTCTTAGACAAGTGCCTTCTTGAAGCAGCGATCTAGCGCCGTTCCCTCTGTGACACATGTGGGTGATTGGTCTTCTGAGAAACCTTAAAAAACAAGGAGAGCGGCGGGATGCGAGCGATGCAGCGGGATCAGAGGACGGCTGACTCAAGGCGAGCAGCAAGATGAAAGCCGAGGAAAGTGGCGTGGAGGGCAAGAGATGAAGAGGAACACCCAAAAAACGATGGAGATGAAAGAGAAGGAGGGCGAGGAAGGGAAGCAGCAGCTGGGACAATGAGCGTCTGAGAGGGGAGCCGAGCGAGCGGGAGGCTGACCTTGAGGAAATGTGGAAATGTGGGCAAAGGAGAGGAAAACAGAGATAAAGGGAGACAGAGAGGGGGAGAAACAGCGGGGAAGTAAAGAGGAGAGGTGGAGTCGAGAGAGCCTGGGGGAAGGTGAAAAAGGAGGCGTTTAGGGACTAAGTGTGTCTTCAGTACTGGCAGCTTTTAAAGCATCCTGGATGATATTTTTGTGTGCTGCTGATCAGTGAGTGTCTCCAAAATGAGCTTTCGACGCCTCAGAAGTTCTGGAAACTTCTGAACTTCCTACTCAGCTCTCCAGAAAGCATCAAATACAGTTTATTTAAGTGATTTGTAATGTATTGGTTACAAAACCGCCAGCAGCCGCTCATCTGGGAATGAGTTTCAAACCTGGCTGCAGAGATTTGTGCCTATTAAACGTGACATTCCATCTTAATTGATGTTTAGTGGTTAAGATATGAGAGCGTTTTCTTCCTGAACAGAATTAGCTTGTTGTTTTGGGGTTTTTTAATAGAAAAAACAACTCATTTAGAACAAAATGACCTGCATTCACTGCTCAGAAAGGATTTGAACCAACTTGTTGCAGAGATTTGTGCCTGTTAATGGTGAAAATCCATTTTTATTGTGGTTTGTAGTGACTACAGAGAGAGTTTTCTTCCTGAAGGGGGCGGAAAAGCAGCAGCTTGCTGTTTTTTGTTGTTGTTGTTTTTTTTTTAGCAAAACAGCTCATTTAGAAATAAATTGTCTGCATCTACTGCTCGGAAATGATTTCAGCCATGATTTTCTCCAATTAGATTTAGTTTTTATTTCATTTTTTGGTTGTTAAGATATGAAAACAGTGGGTGCAGAGAGAGTTTTCTTCCTGAAGGGGGCGGAAAAGCAGCCGCTCATTGGTTTTCAAACCATAGCAGCTAATTTAAAACAAAATTGTCTCAAATCTATGTGTTTTGTGGTTCTTAAGCTAGAGAAACAGTGGATGCAGAGAGAGTTTTCTTCCTGAAGGGGGCGGGAACAGCAGCAACTCATTGGTTTTCAAACCATAACAGCTAATTTAAAACAAAACTGTCTGCACTGACTGCTCCGAAACGATTTCAGCCATGATTTTCAAACCTGGCAGCAGAGATTTGCACCAAGTAGATTTTGTTTTTATTTCGTTTTGTGGTTCTTAAGGTATAGACATGTGGATGCAGAGAGAATTTTCTTCCTGAAGGGGGTGAAAAAGCAGCAGCTCATTGGTTTTCAGAGCAAAACAGTCCATTTAAAAACAGCCCAAACACCAGAATTTGTGTTGAAATGAGTCGTCTTTTGTAGTATTTTGAGCTCAAAAAGCTGAAAGACACACCATGGGGAAATGTGAAGCTGTAATTAACTTCCTGAAAAGGGTCACAATATGGGACCTTTAAGTCACAAAGCATTGAATTTTCTTCTAATAGCTTTTTTTTTATTTCGCGCTATGAGCACCACAAATGAAATTCCTACCACCGCTGTTTTTGTTGTGGAGGCAGAAGTCTCGGAGGTAAACAGAATCTTTAAGAAAATGAACAAAGTTTTGTCCCTAGTAAAAGTACAAAATAATCTGCCCTTTTATTCCTCCCAGTGCGATTCCAGGCTGTGCGTTTACTGTAAGAGTTGCGAAATAAAGCATCTCTATGTGGAGGCTCATTTCCAAGGAAAACATAAATGGGGCAGCAGCTTCGCCGCCCACTGCAGCGGCTTCGCTCGTCTACCCTGAGGCTGATAAGACGGTCAAACTGGAAGCAGAATGTGGCGACATATTGTGGGAGTCAAGAGGCCAGCAGACAGATAATAAAGACAATGTGCAATGTGTTGTGCAAGTGAAGGAGGAGCGTGGCGGCGAACAAAATAAATGCAGTATTACAGCGAGATGTGGAGACTTGAGCGGGAACACAAGACAGACGGCTTGCTGGTTTCTTTTCTGGCTGTGTCTTCTTTTTATACCGATACGCAGCTTGGGTTCGCTAATAGTTTCACCATTCTTTGCCTTTAATACTCGGTTGTATCCAGTATATAAAAGATTCAAGAGTTTCTTTAATAGACGGTTAATTAAAACTGTCGTTTTCAGGGCTATTGGTTCTTAACACATAAAAAAAAAAATGTCTGTGTTGAATCAGCCTTGAATTTTCAGGTAACCTCAGCTGAGTCTTTCTAAGTTACTACTGTTAAGAAAAGTGTTAGCTTGCTGCTCGCAGGGTGGCTGTATGGATGGTTGGTGTGTCCAACAGCTGCTGGACTGCTGAGAGATTTTTGCATTTATGGCCGACAGACAATGAATCCAAGTGACTTCATCGATCCTCTGACTTCTGCTGTTGTGCCACCAGCAGGTCCAAGCTTTGCCAGCGTGAACTTTCTAACTGGGCTCAACGCTTTGTCAGACATTAGTGGTTCACTGAGGATAAATCCTAATGACTCCGTGATTGTGTCCGAAATCATCCACTCACTTCCTGCCCACTATCTAGGACCGCTATGTAGGGAGGACCTCGGCAAACTAACATTTCGGACACTGCTCGAGCTATTAATTACGTCGCTCGCTCGCTGCGATTTGTGCCGTAGCAGCGTCGTACAAACACAACAAATTCATGAAACAGGTAAATAAAATGCAACAAAACATAAACGAGAAATTACTTACATTCTAATGACAAGTTTTCTCTCATTTGTCTAGTTTGTCCTTTCGCACAATGCATGATGGTCCATATTGCTTCGTTAGTGACCATCGGCTACTTTTCACGGTGCATTGTGGGATATCTTGAGTGCACTATATAGCGTGTAGCATTTGTAGCCTAACATTCAGCACTAGCCTTTATAGAGCACTATGTAGGACACAGCCCATGTGTCTCTTCGTCTTGTGTGATGTTAGCATTTACATATCTACATGAAAGGTCTTGGATTGATTGATTATGAAACGTGACGCAGACATCATGCCTCCTTTACGACTGCCCGTCTGTCCGTTAGCTAAACCTACATTGTTCTTATTCTTAGGTTTAAACCCTTCTTGCTGTAAAGTGTTGACTGCTGCACCATCATGCTGCCTTGTTAGGACTGTTTCTGAATAACTTTGTCTGTCCAGTGACTTTTTCGAGTTTATCGACAAATACCTGCTTAACCAAAACATTTCCATTCGCCTCATCTGCTTGTTTTTGCTAATTAACAGACACCAGCACGATGACACTGTAAACTTACGTTCTTTTACGGCTATACTGCCTCCTCAGTTTGGCCTTTTTGCCTTTATTCGATAGGACAGTCGAAAGAGAGACAGGGAAGTGGGGGAAAGGGTTGCAGCAAACTGCTATGAGCGGGATTCGAACCAATGGCTGCTGCATCGGTGACTATAGCCGCTGAATATGAGTTCAACCAGGTGAGCTAAAGCGGCGGCCTCATTTCATATTTGAAACCAACGTATTGTTTCGCGTGTGTTGTCGAAGGAAAGGCTTCCAGTCCGAGTAAAGACGTGGGAGGAGGCAGGAGGTGAGGAAAGAGGCGTAAATCAGCACTAAGACGCTCACTCAGGAGACCAGAACTAAGTTTCACTTTCACGTTTTGCTTACTTTCAACCTTGAGTCGCTTTTTGGCCATCTTTAGGCATCAGTTGTGCTGTCAGTGACGTCCGATGTGTTGGATTATCTGGTGTTAGATTAGTCTGGGAAGGGGGAAAAAAAACTAAACGCTCTGGCTTGTTAGAATTTCTTTAAACCGATGGCAGTTGTTGTGGGAGAAGCTCAGCGAAAGATGCAGTTTTGTTGCTTTAACATTTAAATTGTTCATTTGAAACTTGTCTGACAGTAAAATACACAGTTTTTACTGTATTTAATCAGTTAAAATAAAAAATCACCATTGTCCATATATATGCCGTTAATTGAGAAACAATCAAGGACTGAAAAATGATTTAAAAAAACATTTAAACTGTTAATTTAAAACTTTTTCCTGATTTGTTAATTACAGGTAGCATTTAGTTAAATCACAGAAAAAGGAAAGAAGTAGATAATGGATAGTTGTTGACAGTTTCAGCAATTTACAGCGACTTGGTCTCACTTAAAACTAAATATCGTGAAGGAATTCTCACATTCGTCCTCCTGTTTGGCGAGCGTCAAGCTCAACGCCAATATTTCTTCAGGAGGGAGGGGAAGGAGAGAATGACACAGAACAGGAGGGCAGCGGATGACAAGAAAGGGAGATAAAGGAAGTAAAGAGGGCGACGGAGGAGGAGGAGGAGGAGGAGGAGGAGGAGGGAGGAGGGAGGAGGAAGTCAATCAAAGGGCAGGAGGGAGGAGGAGGCTGACGGCTCGAGTTGAGGAGATCAGTCTGCTTAGTGTCTGTCAGTTGGACAGGAGAGAGACTGGAAACAGCTGGGGGCTCTCGCTGCATGTGTGTGTGTGTGTTACTGCCAACTGCCAACACTGGCTGCACTGTGTGTGTGTGTGTGTGTGTGTGTGTGCATCAGTGTGTGTTTACACCAGAGAGAGGCAGTGATGGGGGGCACGGCAAGGACAGCCAGAGATCAAAGACACGCCCACGTACACGTGCACCGGCCTGCATCGGCCGCCGCCATTGGTCGGCCTGCTGCTGCTGGAGCTCGATACCTGCGGCGGTAATAGATTCAGAGAGGTCACACACACACACACACACA
>NW_007577896.1:395478-399018 GCF_000690725.1 Stegastes partitus
ACATGACATCTATAGGTAATATCTGGTGAAATTATGGCAAAAAGTATTGATTTACATGTTGGCTATAAAATAACAAATCAAAATTGTAAATAATGTTAAAAATCTATTTTTTTTCCCAATAGCAATTAGTTCTTTTATAAAAGTTGACCATAAAATTATGCTATTTTACTTTATTTAAATCAGTAAAAAAATATATTATTTACAGATATTTGTCATTATTTGAAGGAAAAATGTGTTAATGTGTGGGTTGAAAAATGGTAAATAACTTTTTTAGAAATCAGATTTTACTTGTTTCAGTAAATTACAGCGAATATTGAGTGAAGTCACAGAAAAGAAAATTACCTGTAAATCTGAAAAAAGGCTGAAATTGTCATAAGTGTCAACAATAAAAAAAAATATATAAATCTGTATTTCTATTAATAGCAACTTTTTTTTTCTTTAAAAAAAAAAAATGTAACAGTTTTTTACTGTATTTAAATCAGTAGAAAAAAAATGTAATTTTAAAGATATTTGCCATTATTTGAAAGAAGGAAATATGTGCATTCAGGACTAGAACATTATTTTTTAAAACATTTAAACTGTTAATTTTTTTCCTGTTTTGTTGAATTAAAGGAGATATTTATTTAAATCACAGAAAAGTAAATAATGAGCACATCATCAAATGGAATTATTATATTATATTATATTATATTATATTATGTTATCTTATGTTATTATACAGTGTGTGACGACAAAATTTACAGTTTTACTGCATTTAAATTCACAAAAAATCATCATTATGCCAATATCTGACCTGTTTTTCAGCTCTAATGTTACACTATTCCACATTTTTCTGCCATCCTTGCTGCCAAATTCACCGTTTTTTACACCAGTGCTTTCCAGCGAAGCCATAATGTCACATGTGGCCTCCAGCTTCTCTATCTCAGTGAAATCTCTCCTGTGTTTTGGTTTTTGCTGAAAAACCATCCTGAGGTTTACTCTCCATATTCTGAGGCAGCGCAGTGGTTTCTGTTTGAATTCTAAACTTTTAGACTCCAGAACAATTTGCGCTCCCATTAAAATGTACTCGACTCATCATCACTTGGTTTCATCCATATTCATAAAAAACAGACATTTTTCTTTCCTCGTCTGTTTTGTTGTGTTTTTGATGCCGTTCCTTTGCTTCATGTGCGTCTCTCTGCAAACACATCAGAAGCTTTCTAAGCTCATTCGTGGACTTTTCTTGCTGTTGTGCCACATTGTGCCATTTAGCCCGAGAAGGACAGTCTTCATGATGTCGTAAATCATAATGAACATAATCCTCCTCGACGGATTAATTCACAAAAATTCCCATCACTTATGGTTAATGGTATTCATTAAAAGCTGCTGAAACATTATTTATTTAACAATGTTTTTATAAAAAAAAAAACCTTCCCATCCTTATCTGGACATTTGAAGAGAGAAATATTGCTGAGAAAGACTCCAAAGCTGGATTTTTCTTTCTTTTACTTAATAGCAAGAAAAGAATGAAATTACTGTGAGTGTTAACAAAAAAAAAAAAAAGTCTGCCATTAAATTGTGAATTGCGGCGGGTGAACTTTACAAATGTGCAACAACAGTTTGTGTGGCTGAGGCTTAATGCTCTATTTGTGGAGAGGCGGACTATGAGAATTATTATATGAGTAATGAATCCATTAGCTGATAATACCTGTCAGATAATTGCTTCAGTACCTGGGCACGGCTTCAGAGATAGGGAGGCTCTTGCCCGTAGCGTGTGAATTGAAAGCCTTGTGTTTGAGTGCGAGGACAACTGACTGAGTGGGTAATGAGGATCCGGACCTGTAGGGATGAATGTGCCGTATTCACCACAATCAGCTGCATTATTAGTGATTAGCGAGGCCTCCGACTCGACGTGATTCCTGCCTGTGAGGGATGATCTTTGGATGTGAGTTTCACAGGACGGTGGATTTGGACTACGGATGCTTTAAAGATGGAATAAAAAAAAACACAGATTGCATATAAAGTCATGACGCGGGCCGTAGTTTCGGCACTTCATTTTCTGTCCCTGGAAGTTACCGTTTTATACATATTATTCATCTTTTGATTGAAATACTTCATGATCTCTGCAGCAGAAACATAATAAATCATGAGGAAGTCAACACATAAAGGAAGAAAAACACTTCAGTCACTGTTAAATNGCAGCAGCAGCAGCTCTCCGGATAGCAGAGCTGTCATCGCTGCAGACACAGAACAGATTCGGGGATATGAATTCGAGACAAATAGGAATCCCGGCCATGAATTGAATCGTGGCCGAGGAGAGCGAGCAGAGATTGTGTCCTGTGTAATTTCAGACTATAATGCCCCCCGGTACACAGTGTTCTGCCCTCCCTCCCTCCAGGCCTCGCATCCATTTCGTCTCATTTCTCTTCATTTTCCCAACACAAAGAGCGTCGACTCCCCCTCCTCCACCACCACCACCACCACCACACCTTTCCCCGCCTCGCTCTCGCCGTGCATTTGCATTTCCAACACCTCCCGTATCCTCGGCGCGCTCCGTTACACCGCTTCGCTCTCATCTGTCTCGCTTCTGTACTCGCGTTTTGTTGCCTGGCTCTCGTGTGAAGGTATTTTCCGTCCTGTTCTTCTCGCCTCTGTTCTGCATGCCACTGTACTTTACGCTGTGTTCTTCTTGTTCTGTTCTGTAGCTGTTTTCCTTTTCTTTTTTTTTTCTTTCTCTCTGTAAATGTTTCTGTCTGTACTTTGGGTTATTTGAGGTCACTTAATGTTTCCCGAGAGGCTCGGCTGCGTCTCCATCAGCTTGTGCAATATTTAGCAACAAGTTATGAAGAATGTCTGGTTTTGTTGGGTTGTTTTTTTTTTTTCTCTTTCTTTTTGCGATAAACTTTGGATAAAAGCTGCGTAACTCTGGTTGGTGTGATGAAGGCGGACAGTCACGCTGCTGTGTCTTCTAATGAATGTGTCACAACCGGCTTGCAGTTTTTTTTCTACAAACATCAGCGTCGGAACAACTTAATAAAAGCAATCAATTGAAACGTGAGGTTTTTTGGGGGTTTATTTCTCCTTGTGGTTGAATCCGAGCGCTGCCTCGCTCTCAGAGGGGATTTTAAGGACACAAGGAGCAACTTTGCAGTCATTTGGCGCTAACAGAACTTGGCTGTTGATTATTATTGATTGCTATGACACCAGCTGTGTGGCTACGCTCCCAGAAATACATTACAAATACGCTTTTGCTAACCCCAGCCTCAGCCAGTCAGATGTTCAGGATATCTGTGGCTGACAAATGCAGGAAGGTCAACATCATGCACTGTAAGAAATTAACTTTTTAAAAAGTAGGTTTGAACTGTACTTTTTCTTTTTTTTTTTAAACAGTTTACTGCTATTTTACAGATTCTTCCTGTTATGTGACATTTATAGATAATATCTGGTGAAATTATGGGAAAAAGTATTGATTTACATGTTGGCTATAAAATAACAAATCAAAATTGTAAATAATGTTAAAAATCTATTTTTTTTCCCAATAGCAATTAGTTCTTTTATAAA
>NW_007577896.1:399858-402974 GCF_000690725.1 Stegastes partitus
GATTGAAATACTTCATGATCTCTGCAGCAGAAACATAATAAATCATGAGGAAGTCAACACATAAAGGAAGAAAAACACTTCAGTCACTGTTAAATTTAATTTAATTTTGTTTTGTGCGTGTTCAAGTGACAGACGAACTTATATTAGACGTATTTTAACTTTTACAAATGTGGGCCTAAAATATTCCGATTTTTATTTTATTTTTTATTTTTTTAAAGGTAAATATTTTACAGATTTCCCCTGTTTTGTTGAACTACACATGACATCTAGTGAAATTGCAGGAAGAATGTAATTATTTACATCCTGACTGTAACAAACAAAACAAACAACAACAGGCCACATCATGTATTTTCATTAGTAGTTAAACAAACCGTTTTTACTGTATATACATACATACAGACATATTGTTATTTTGATGTTATGTACATTTAGGATTGAAAAATGGGAATTAAGTTTTTAAGTTGTTATTTTTATAGATGTGCACGTCTCATTGAATTACAGACATTGTTGAGTAAAATCACACAAAAAAAATCACAGAAAAAAAAGATTTAATGTAAATGTTAACTGTAAAACAAAAAAGTTTACATCAACAATCAGTACTTTTAGATTAATTTGCTACTTAACAGTGTGACCGTAAAATTACACAGTTTTAATCTATTTAAATCAGTGAAGAAATATTGTTATTTTGATATTATGTACATTAAGGATTGAAAAATGGTGTTTACATTTTTACACTGTTATTATATAAAAATATTGTTGAATTACAGATATTGTTGAGTAAGATCGGAAAATCATTGAAAAATATGTTTTACTGTATATGTTGACTGAAAAAAAAAAGTTTACATAAAGTTTTACTGTATTTAAAAGTATCATTTTCTTACAGCTGTTCCTCATTATATTTGTGTTTTTTGCAGTTTTTCAACCCTACAGTATCCCACAGTTATTTTTTTTTACATTTCTTTTTTCTGACAGCATTGATTTTTTTACCATTTCCTTCATGAATATTTATTTTTTCCAGCGTAGAACCAAAGACATGAGGTCACATCTGGCTTCTTTATCTCACTGAAATCTCTCCCTCAGTGTTTTGCCGTACAATCATCCCGACGTTTACTTTCCACATTCTGAGACGCTGCGGTGGCTTTTCCAAATGTGGGGTCAGTTATGAACACAGATATTAATGATACCGTGTAGATATTCATGTTTTCCATCGTTGGGGGATTCCCAGGCCTCGTTTCAGAGCCGCTATTCTTGTCTTGCGGTTGTTGTTTTTTTGGACGTCTCCGGCCCGTCCTCCTCCCCCTCGCACCAGATCTGTGTCTCTTGTCAGAAGCAGAGCCGCGAACGTTGGTATTCGTCTCCTGATCTTCTCCTTATTAATTTGTGTTCAGCTTTGTAATCCGGTTATTTGCCACTCGCTTCTCGTTCTGGCAGAAAATATCAGTAATTAGGGCTCAGTGCTTGGCTGGCCACATTACTCTCTTCTTAGTGTTTTACTGAAGAGTGCTTGTTAAAATGGACCCGCGTCGCTTTGAAATGAAATGAGCCAAATCCACCCCCATTGTTGAAATCCACCCGTCTATCTGGGTGATTCACAGCCTCCGCCAGCCCAGCAGTGATGAGTCACGAGTGGATTTCTACTTTTTTTTGTTTTTTTGGGGGGGAAAAATTAAATTAAAAAACAAATCTAATCTGTGAAACCTGATAAAATATGCTGTAGAGTTTGTGATGAATTTGTTTTGCTTGTAAAATGTTTCCAGCTTCTTGGCTACCTCTTGTAATTGATAATTAAAGTTTCCTCTGCTGTTTAGCTGTGATGCATATTTATGGATTCAGTGGGCAGTCGTGTGGATTATTTTTGGGCTGTTTTCAAGCTGGAGAGCCTGAGATAAATCAATTTTAAAAGCCACCTGCTTTAGTTCCCAATTTTCATTGAAATACATGTTAGTTTGTGGATTATACACAGGCCAGACTGACACATGGGCTATTAAGATACGGAGAAGGATTTTAATTATGTCCTGTGAAATATGCAGAGTTGAGATAAGCAGGGGAACATTAAACTCTCTGACACCGTGATGGCAGTTTGAGAACGCGAGCGAACGCGAGACTGGCAGGTGTCGCGCGCGAAACAAGACGCACATATCAATGGGGCTTTTGTGCAATAAAACCTTTTAGCGTGCCAGACAAGAGTTAAAAAGCGGGTCATGCAACAGAAGTGGAGGCACTTGCATGTATAAGCAATCACAAATGGGCTTCTAACAGGCCTGCTAAACACACCTGATTGTAGTGTAGGTGGACATAATAGCAGAGGGACTGGCGCTGCGCGTACCTGGACGGCATCCTCACAGCCGGAGACTGGCGAGCGGTCAAAGAGAGGGCGAAACAAAAAACGGGGCTCAGAAAATGGATCCTGCTGATTGCTGGTTGATAAGTGCGAGGACACCTGTGCAGGGAGAAGCCTGGCAAACAAAATAAAATAAAAATCGCAAATGAGCAGAGCTGCGTGCCCGTATCCATAATCACACTGAACCAATCAGTCGACTAATTCATTTACTTGACTGACAGGAAAAAGGATTTTTGAAATCATTTATTTAGCAAAAACATCACTCTGTGCTGCCGGCGTTTCTGTGTGAGGAGGAGTTTTATATCACTGGTATCATCATCTATATCATTCTTTGGGTTCTTACTAAGCAACTCAATCCACTCCAGTCACATGTTATCAGCCTATAATCATCACAGGTCATTCAGTGCCTCTCAGCAGTATTCAACCTCCTGCCAAGTTTTCCCCTTTTATTCCTTCTCAACATTGAACTATGGTGAATTTAATTAGGCTCTTTTGACAAGAATTTACAAAGAAAAAACTCTTTTATGTGAAAAAAGGATTTCTACATTAATAATTACTTAAATGCACCTATGGCAGGCTGTGACCAAGCAAGAACAGGATGAATGAATAAGGCCACCAAGGCGCCTATGGCTCCTCTGAAGGACTTACAAGCATGCATGCATACAACAAATGTTCTGTACCAGTCACAGCTTTAATGGAGAGTGGCAAAGAGAAAGCTCATAATGAATCTTGACCACCAGAAGGCATGTGAGAGACCCTAAAGTCAACTAGGACA
>NW_007577896.1:403226-404544 GCF_000690725.1 Stegastes partitus
ACACATAAAGGAAGAAAAACACTTCAGTCACTGTTAAATGTACTAAACTCTAGACCTTTCTGCACCTACTAACTTATGCACCTTATAGCTATTGACTGAAACTCCACGTTTACACACAGATGCACCGTTCATGTCAGTTTTGCACAACTTTAAGCCATTACTTTATCCTATATCTTCAGAAATGTGCAATATTGAGAAGTGCAACATCAGTGACACAGTTTTTATGGTTTTCAACATAACAAGCTTCCATAGATACATTTGCTCAGAGAGTTTTTTTCTCCTGGATGTTTATATTTTATATTTGCACAGTTCTTACTCTAGTTTGTAAAAATATAATTCATTGTGCACAGTGCAATGACAGTAAATGATTTCACATGTATTGATTTGTGCGTGTTCAAGTGACAGACAAACTTATATTAGACGTATTTTAACTTTTACAAATGTGGGCTGAAAATATTCCGATTTTTATTTTTTTAAAGGTAAATATTTTACAGATTTCCCCTGTTTTATTGAACTACGCATGATATCTAGTGAAACTGCAGGAAGAATGTAATTATTTACATCCTGACTGTAATAAACAAAGCAAACAACAACAGGCCACATCATGTATTTTCATTAGTAGTTAAACAAACTGTTTTTACTGTATTTAAATCAGTGAAGACATATTGTAATTTTGACGTTGTGTACATTTAGGATTGAAAAATGGGAATTACATTTTTAAGTTGTTATTTTATAGATGTGCACGTCTCATTGAATTACAGATATTGTTGAGTAAAATCACACAAAAAATTCACAGAAAAAAAATGATTTAATGTAAATGTTAACTGTAAAAGAAAAAAGTTTACATCAACAATCAGTACTTTTTGATTAATTTGCTATTTAACAGTGTGACCATAAAACTGTTTTAATGTATTTAAATCAGTGAAAAAATATTGCTATTTTGATATTATGTACATTAAGGATTGAAAAATGGTATTTACATTTTTAAACTGTTATTATATAAAAATATACGTCTTGTTGAATTACAGATATTGTTGAGTAAAATCGGAAAATCATTGAAAAATATGTTTTACTGTATATGTTGACTGTAAAAAAAAGTTTACATCAAGAATCAGGACTTTTAGAAAGAGTAATTTGCTATTTAAAAGTTTTACTGTGTTTAAAAGTATTATTTCCTTACAGCTGTTCCTCATTATATTTGTGTTTTTTGCAGTTTTTGAACGCTACAGTATCCCACAGTTATTTTTTTTTACATTTCTTTTTTCTGACAGCATTGATTTTTTTACCATTTTCTTCATGAATATTTATTTTTTCCAGC
>NW_007577896.1:407402-429035 GCF_000690725.1 Stegastes partitus
TCTTTTGTCTGATGGCAGCAAAACTGAGCTTTTTGGCCATCAGACGAGACACCATGTTTGGCAGACACCAAACTTTGCACACTATCACCAACCCACTGTCCTGACTGTGAAGCACGGTGGTGGCAACATCATGACATGAAGCATGGTGGTGGCAGCATCATGACGGGAAGCATGGTGGTGGCAGCATCATGATGGGAAGCATGGTGGTGGCAGCATCATGATGTAACTAAAGCATGGTGGTGGCAGCATCATGACATGAAGCACGGTGGTGGCAGTATCATGATGTGGGGATGCTTCTCAGCAGAGATGGTGAAAAAATAATAAAAGGGGAAACCTTCCAAGGAGGGTGAATACTTTCTATAGGCACATTTTGGGCCAACAGGGACCTCCTCCACCTTCTCGTAGGTTCAGTAGCTGTGTTATCATCCATTCCAAACATTTAGAAACACCAATCATACTCTTTCATTCAAGGGAATCAGTGTAGGTAAATCCTCTGATAAAGCTGGCAGAATGAAAACGTACCAACATGTGATAATTATCCAGACAGGCTGTATTTTAACCAAATCTGTGATGCTTTTCTAAATCCAGATAAGCAGTTTTGGTATCTACACTTAACCAATCATGGACTTTAAGTGCAAGTTAACAGCGTGTAAAAAATGAGTGAAAGCAAGCGTTTAAACAATAAAGAATTCAACTATAAATACGGTTCGAGACAGGACTCAGACTCAAGTATACAGGGTGAAAGTTTGCTGACTTACACCTCCAAATACAGACGCTTGTTCCTCTTTGTAATTGGAAAATCACTGCTCTACCGGCATTAGATGAGGTGATAATGGATCTCCATTAAACTCCTCCACTAAAAGGTGGAAGAGGGCCCTACTGGCCCAAATGAATGTGAATGATCTGCAGTGATAACAGCCATTTAATGGGCTGACAACATCCGACATCCGTGCACAAGCAGCCGGCACCGGATAACTGGGAACGTGCATTGGCATTTTCACATATTTTTTTGGGATTTCGTAGTTGCTGTACTTGACTCACACGTCCTTTTTTTTCAAAGACAAATGATGGAAAGATTACAAAAGTTTATTTAGAAGCGGCTGATGCACCATTTAATGACTTTGCAGATTACAAAGCGTGTTAAAGGTCATGTTCCCACTGCGCGGTAGTCTATAGCACAGAGTGAGATTAATGAACAGAACTGTGACTGATGGCATGTAGTCAAGCAACATGTCTTTGACTGGATGCCTTTCTTGGCACGCCTCCTGGAGTATCTGGATTCCACGACGAGCAGGAGGGGGGAAAGCAAGTTGTTTAAGGACACAGCAGGATTGACTGGATGTCATTTGTTGGGATAATCATCTGCAGTGTTTCTGAATCAAGCCTTTGGTTTGACTTCTGGTTTCCAATGTCAGTCTGCTGCAAACTTAAAGAGGTCAATCGCGCTTGTTGCTGTCAAATCACATCAATCTGCCGTTTCCAGTCATTTCTGGAGCTGCACAAAGGAGCCAAGGACAGAACATTTGATGGTCTGTGGGCAGTTTAAAGGCAAATATTTTAGTTGTTTGAAAGGTTTTTGGAGGAGTGTGGATATCATGCATTATACATTGATAGTGTGTATATTCTGTGACCCAACAAACAAGAACAGAATACAAATACGATACAGTTCGCCAAGCCTTCTTTTTTTCTGAATACTCCTTTTCCAATTATACACTCATTGTGGCCCTCTGCCTTTGCCTGTCCTTTCCACCAATATTGAATAACCATCTAATTTGTTCAGAGCTACATCTCTTATATCTCCATCCTCTTCTCCTCTTTCTATTTTTTTGAATAATTCCTTTTGATGAAGTCTTCGCTGGCCTTTGATCTTTGCGGCAGAATGCGAGTGGATTGAGCGGTGGAAACACATCAGATAGGAGAAGGCAAACTCTTCAATGGGGCTGTGAGGAGAGCCGCCAAGCCTTGATCAACAAGGCAGGAGCATGAAAAGAAACGGCTGCACTTGAAAAGGAGCTCGGAACAAAAGCTATTGACACGGCTACTATCGAATCTTTTGTTTTGTGGAGATATGGCAGGGATGTATCATTTAACGTGGCGCGCCATATGGACAGCGTCACACTCGGCTTTCTCCCATTTACAACCTTTTGTCCTCCCTGAAACGGAGTACAGTCAGTTCCCTTTAAGTGAATTCTCTGGTCAATTGCTACGCTTATTTTCTCTTGAATATACTGTTTTCCTTGAATCCCGTCACTGCCTTTCGCAGTGTTTATGTTTGCGTGGCGTACAGGAGGAAGCTCAGAGCAGCAAAGGTAGGCTTTTGAGAACAGGGACCTGAAATATTGAACCTGCTGTTCTTTACCTCAGCACCACTGTTGGTGTTATTTCATGTGTAAACCTAACCCACAGCGAAGAGGCTTTGGTCTGTAGATTATACAGCCCGGCTGTATAAGAAAAAAAAATAAAGTATGCAAACACTCGGAGTTGAACTTTGACATTGGTTCATCCGCGGAAGACTTGCTGAGCTCGAGTGTTTGGTTTTAGCTGCGTCCACATTGATATCGTCCCTTACGTTCAAAACCATCCAAAATAAGACGGTGAGCAGCTTTAGGAGTGTACTTGTTGAAGCCTAAATAAAAAAACAACGAGATTTCTCTTTAGGGTACTTGAAGACCTTTGATCCCTCATCGAAGAAGTTTCTGAATGTCAGAACTGAAGAAGGGTCTTAGGTGTTGAACGGTCTTTAAGAACATCAAAAACAGTTCCTTTTTACTGGAGGTCCTATGATTCCTACGACCTGGATGACTGAGAATCTACACAAACATCTCTTGTTCACTTTCTCCAGACCCTTGTAGAGGCCTCTTTCTCACAAAACAGGACTACAAAGTTATCTGGATTTCAGTCTTAATGTGTAATCCCCAGTGAAGAGGCTTTGGTCTCCAGATTATAGATTGTAGATACACTCCGGCTTGTCTCTTGGTTCAATATGCTGGAAGAACACCTGAAAAAAACAGGACGAAAACCGACGTAAACACAAAGGGTTGAACTTCTGTCTTCATCATTGGTGTTGAGTGTTTGGTTTTAGCAACATCCTGCGTCCACATATCCATCGTCCATACATTCAACACCGTCCAAAATAAGACACTGAGCAGCTTTAGGGGTTAAATGCTTCCATCAAGGGCTGTACTTGGGGAAGAAGGAACACATTTTGTTGCTCGGAGCTTCAATAAAAACGGCTAGATTTCTGAAGAAGGCTCTGAGCTGATGAAAGGTCTTTAAGAGCCTAAAAGAGTTCCTTTTTACTGAAGGATTCCTACGACCTGGATGACTGAGAATCTACACAAACAATCTCTTGTTCACTTTCTCCAGACCCATCTAGAGGCCTCTTTCTTACATAACAAGACTACAAAGTTATCTGGATTTCAGTCTTAATGTGTAACCCCCAGTGAAGAGGCTTTGGTCTCTAGATTATAGATTGTAGATACACTTTGGCTTGTCTCGTGGTTCAATATGCTGAGAGAACACGAGGAGTTGAACTTTGGTTTTAGCACCATCCTGCACCCACATTTCCATCGTCCACACATCCAACACCGTCCAAAATACGACACTGAGCAGCTTTAGGGTTTAAATGCTTCCATCTCGGGCTGTACTTGTTGAAGAAGGAACACGTTTTGTTGCTCGGAGCTTCAGTTGCATCAACTCGATTTCTTTTTAAGGTTTCTGATGTTTTATCTCTGATCACAGAGGCTTCTTAACTTCACTGAACTGAACAAGCCTTTTAGATGAGGGCTGAAACATGTTCAAGAACCTAAAAGAGAAGTCCAGTTCTTTTTTTTTTACTGAAACTCCCAGGAGTAGCATGACCTGGACGGCTGAGGATCTACGCAAACATCTCTTGTTCACTTTCCCCAGACATGTCCAGCCTTTCTCTCACAAGACAGGAATACAAAGAGACCGTGTAACATCCAGAACACCTCTTCTCTCTCCCTGCAGAACATGTTCCAGCTTTGAAGGGTGTTCTGGGTTTCCAGTTACCTCGAATATCCTTAAACCAGCAAAATATTCAGGCAGAATCTCACCGTTTTACCGTATTGTCAGCTTTAAGACTGAAACACTGAGGAGGTGTGATGGAACTGTCATGTGTCTAGTTGGATGTATCATGAGATATCTGTGGATTGTTGCTGCGGTGCTGTATGAGGCACGGTGCTGGAACGTAAAGCTGCAGAGCGGTCGGTTTATCGCTTGTGAATTTCAGGTTTGATGTTTACAGACTGAGCTTCAAAGGACTTTACTGTAAATCTGTGCATGCTACGTAGAGCAGAAGACACTTGCGAGCTTTTTAATTTATTATTAAAGCTTGAAAACGAGAGTGGATTTGATAAATACAAGATAATAGGTCTCCTGCAAGAGCTTTTTTTTTTTTTTATCTCAAACATCTGTCGGTTTATTCGGTAAGGTTTACGTCATGCAAGTGTTTCTTATATGCAAGTAAGATTTTCCCCGCTGCTCACTGCAGCGTGATGAATTCCACCTGTTCATGAGAAACTACATGGTTGCACGGGTGTAGGTTTATTTGAATATTGGGTTTTAGCGAGTGAATGCCCCTGGGAAATTTGGATTCTTTATGCAGCAATTTGTGCCTTTTTTGCAACAATTTATGGCGGAAACGTCTTTACTTATGTGAGAGTAAACACAAAATTGAGGCACCAGGTGAGAATTTAGAGCATAATGGAATATATATGGATCTAATTATGTTATCCGCAATAGATTCGGCGGTTCTACGAGCTCATAATTCATATTTTGAGCGTAAAATAAGGACCCAGTGCTGAAGGGAAAAAAAAGCAATTGTTCCCTGTGTTAGTAAAATGGAAAAGATAAGTGAACTATTTGTGCGATGCGACACACAAACACAACTTAAACTGTCATTAGCTGTATAATAGTTACTTGCATGTGGACATCCGCCCCTTGCACATGCAAATAACGAGGGGAGCTAATCTGACATGCCACATCTCCGCTTTACCGTTTGTATGACCATTTTTTTTTAGCAGATTTGCACGTGTAACATACCTGAAAGCTATTTAAACTGAGGTGCCCTACAATTTGTACGACTAAATTGCACATCTTCCACCTATTTATTACGGTAACAATGGCTTTTGTGTGGAGTATCATGGACCTTATCAGGCTCTCGACGGTGCAAACATACCGGAGAGAACAGAAAAACGCTGCTACGCTTATCATCAGAAAGCACTGAAAACCTGATCAAAGATGATTATACACAGCAGTCATTTAGTGTCAACCGCTGGTGAGTCAGCTCTCATTGTAACACACACACACACACACACACACACACACCCTCAGTGCAGCTGAAGAATCGTATTGATGCTGTAATTGTGCGGGCGAGTGAAAAACGCCTTGCATCCCTAAAATACCAACTTTTCAGAAATGAATACGAGCAGACTTCTTGTGAGATAGTCCGCAGCGCATTTTGGGAATAATGCAGAGGATTTTGAAAGGGTTTCATAAGCCCACAGGCCATATCATTTCCTCAGCCCACAGAGGATTATGCAGCCCTTCAATTCGGGTTTAAAAAAAATAAAAAATCACCATAACTGGAGTTAATAGGTTGTCAGCTGACAACATGGTAACACTGAAAAGCCACCCACAGTGTAAACATGCCAATTATTTGAGCTGTCAGCTACCCATTAACGTTAAAAAGTTAAGTCTTTTTTTTTAGCCTTTGTGGCTCAGTCCATCACACCACACACCTATCTGACAATTAATGCCAGAAATAATTGAAAATTCTTTTACTTACTGACAATTAAAAATTATTATTTCAAATAAGAAAATCCTAATTGGCAACTTTATTACACATTTTTGGAAACCTTTCATTCCTTTTCTCATAATTCTACCTTTTCTTCACTAACTCGCGCCCGCTCGGACGACGCCTTGGACTAATCCCTTCCTACTTGGCAAGTAAAACACTAAAAACCTTTAAAAGTGAGTGTTTTATCAAGACAGAGGCAGTTAAAATGTGGCTGTTGTGTTCATGAATACATTTCAGAGGCATTATCACTTGCCTGGATGTGCCTGGTGGTGTTTTTTTTTCATCATTTCGCTGTTAAATTTCTGAATCTTCCCTCACCATGCAGAGGTAGTCTGGAAAAAGGCAGTTTGAAATCGCAGTAGGGAACTAATCACACAGATCATTTATCAACAAAGCCACAGTTACACATTTGCAGAGATTGTTGAGGATGCTTCCCGCTGCGGCAACCATTTCCAATTTTCTATTTAAATTCTCATAAACAACCCCGTGCACTTTCACTAAATGTGCTGCAAGAACTACATCTAATCAGATGAAGACTGGGAGCTTTTCACTGCCAATTAGAGGTAATTCGGGGTCAGTGATGAGCAGCGAGATGATAATAAGAAAATATTTGGGCTTTTTTTCTGTAGTAAATGTGAAGAATTCTGTTTATATATGAGTAGGTTATTGTTTTTGGAGAGTTAAATAGCTTTGTCATTTTTCAAAAGTCTTACTTTGCTCAATATTTCATACAGATGATCTTTTATGTGAAGTTTTCAGACAAGAAGACCTAAAAACCTGTCAAATATCTTTAAAGATTAGAGCTTCTTTGCTTTCATTTGATGTTTTTTTAACAGAATGAGACATTTTTTAATTCAAAATATGAATATTTCAGTGCACGAGGAACACCACTGCCAGTTTTGGTGTTTAATCACGTCTTATTACTGTTTATTTGTTAAATAAAACCACATTCCTTTTCCACTTAAGTTCATCATTCACAATCTCTTAATATAATAGAGCGGTGACGACTAAGGAGCCATCTGCTATATTTAACTGCTCAGATAATTAACTTCAGTATCATTTCGGCAAATACGGACGTCGGTGGTTTGCGATTTTGGAGCTGGGTCCTCGTAGCGCAGAACTGAAGAGAATGATTCCGCTATTTTCCGCTTTCGTTGACTGGATCCCATTTTTGGAATTAATTTGAGCTGTATTAACATCTTTGTGGTGGAAACGTACAGATGCCAGGAGCCGCCGACTGCCAGCTAACGGTAACTGTTTGTGTGAAACCAAAGCCGTCCTTGTGACAACTAATCTCCTCTTTCCTTTCCCTCCGCCACATTGTTGATCAGTGTCCTGTTACTGAAAAGCCAAAGCAAAATGCCACGATTATGAGCTGTCAAATGCCAATTACCGGTAATTCAGCTCCCCAGTGTGTAGCAGATGAGACAGTCACTCAACACCAGCCTTCCTCTTCCCTTTTAATTCATGCCACCTTTGAAGAATTATGGGGTGTTTTTTTTTCCCTATGTGTGAATGTCACGAGCGTGCGATATTAATGGATGTTGACCGGTTTAACAATGGTGCTGTGAGTGAAACAGCGCCGAGTGATTGATATCACGTGCTGCAGCCCTTTATCACTCCCGAATTCACATGTGATGAACGGCTAAAGAGCAAATACCACAACCTGTAGAAAATGAAAGCAACAACAGTCAGTGTTAACGGTACAAATGAGCGCTGAATGGCGTCTTAAACTGTCACGAACTTGCACAGAACTAGAACGGCACTCGGAGAGATCAGACCTCCTCCAATGCTGGTAAAAACCGGAACCAGATCTGAAAATTTGAAGGCTTCTTCCTGTGTCCACGCACCGCCTCTCCAGCCAGTTTCACATTATCCTGCTGACAGGTACATAAAAAACCAACAAATAGCAATAAAAACATCACCCAACTCAACTTTAGCTAGTCCGGTATTCATCTCTGGTGTCTCATGTTGGTTTTCTGGGAGGCTTTGGTTTTCTGCCGGTGGGTTGCTCACTCTGGTTTGGAGGTGAGTTGGTTCGCCAAGCGAAGGAGTTAAGGTATGGCTCAGGGCGGCTGTGGCTCAGGTGGTAGAGAGGGTTGTCCTCTAATTGCAAGGTTCAATCCAACACCCCTCCACAGTCGAAGTGTCCTTGGGTAAGACACTGAACCTGAAGTTGCTCCCAATGGCAGGCAAGCGCCTTGCATGGCAGCTCTGTCGCCATTGGTGTATAAATGAGATCTACTCTCAGTTGTACGTCGCTTTAGATAAAAGCGTCTGCTAAGTGAAATTGTAAATTGTATCTCGGTTTCTTTTTCACAAATGACGGCAAAATAGCGCATGAGATGGACGGACAAACGGACTGGTGCAGCATCAGCAGTCATGTGGGCGTCGTACCGGTGAAAAGGGAGCTGAGCCGGGAGGCGAAACTTTGAGAGTTGGGTTTTTTCCAACCCTCAAGTGGCCGAAATGGGTTTCAGGTTAGAAGCTCTGACGTCCGGATGGAGCTCAGAGTAGAGTCAGCTGATCTGACTCAAGCATCTGATTAAGACGCCTCCCGAGTTCGTTCCATTGGAGAATTTCCGGGCACTTCCGTCTGGAAGGAGACCCCAGGGTAGACCCAGAACTCGCTGGAGGGATTACATATCTCATCTGCCCTGAGAGCGCCTTGGAATCCCCCAGGAGGAGCTGGAAAACGTTGCTGGTGAGAGAGAATGACCTGCTTAACCTGCTGCCACGGTGATCCCACCCCGGATAAGCAGAAGAAAATAGATGGATTTGTCACCCGTATGTTCCCATCCATCCCTCTCCTCCTACTCCCACTTCGCCTGAAAATGTATTTGTCCTCCTTCTGAAGCTCCTCACATAAAATTACCACAACGCCACAAGCTACGCCGTGCCAAGGAACTGTGATTACAATTTTCACCGCATGAATTGTCGAAATCTTTTTCCGTCCCTTGTTAGCAGCTCAGTTATGTTAGTGGCCCGAAGCTCAATTTATGCTTGATCACTTAACGCTCTCGACGGCCGTCTCTCGAGAAAAGATGCCATGTCTCACCTCACTGTGCATTTGTACCTGGGTGACAAAAGCTGGAGGACAGAGATATGATTAAGTGAAGTGATGGCACAGTTAGCACTCGTTAGTGGATAAAAACCCGCCCGAATGTGAAGTGTACAAAGAAGTGAAGTGGACCATATCCTCTTGCTCTTATTACACTTCTGCCAAGGCTATTGAAAGCAAAAATGGCTGTTTTTTTGTTGTTGTTGGGTTTTTTTTTTTTTTTTCAAAGATGACAAACGACAAATCAGTATTTATAGCGCCTATAAAACATATTGGAAGTTTTTTGTTTGTTGTTTTCAAACATGGTCGGTTTAATTTGGCTTTTCTCACAAGAACAGACGCACAAAAGATGTTCTAATGTGAGAAGTGAAAACAGACTTGATTAAAAATATGTAAAATAAGTGACTGCACAAGTATTAACCCCCAAGTCAGTGTTTAGTAGATGCACGTTTGGACAGCATTGGGCCTTTGTGGATAATCAGCCTTGTACATCTGGACGCTGTGATATTACATCATTCTTCTTTGCAAAACGACTAATGGTCTGTCAAGTTGCACGAGTCACCTTGTTGTCTTTAAACCATTTCTGTGTAACTTTGGTTGTTTGCTTTGGGTTATAGTCTCACTGGGAAACACATTTTCTCCCAAGTCTGAGTTCTCCTGCAGACTGCATCAGGTTGTCCTCCAGGATTTTTCTACACTTTGCTACATTCGTTTTGCTCTCGACCTGTACAAGTCTTCCAGGGCCTGCTCCTTAGAAGCATCCACACATCATGATGTTGCCACCACCGTGCTTCACGTCATGATGCTGCCACCAACATGCTTCACGTCATGATGCTGCCACCAACATGCTTCACATCATGATGCTGCCACCACCGTGCTTCACGTCATGATGCTGCCACCACCGTGCTTCATGATGCTGCCATCACCGTGCTTCATCATGATGCTGCCACCACCGTGCTTCACGTCATGATGCTGCCACCACCGTGCTTCACATCGTGATGCTGCCACCACCGTGCTTCACGATGTGGATGGAGTATTTGTGATAATGTGCTGTGTTAGGTGTCTACCAAATACAGTGTAGAGCCTGGTGAACAAATAGCTCAGTTTCTAATTCATCATACAACCCCAGAGACACACTCAGATGATCTGCATTTCACTAATTGTGTGACTTCTAGCACCAATTAGCTGCACCTGTGTTGAATTAGATGAGCCACTTTAAAGGGGGTGAATGAAAATGCAGTCACTTTTTTTTAGGTTTTACATTTTAAGTAATTTACTTGAATTGATTCCTTTATAGAAATCTGAGTTGGATACTGTTAGAGAGAGACACTAGAGCTAACGTAAATCAAATACTAATTTTACTGTGATGGAAAACAGTCCGTCATCATCGGATATTTCCCGACATGCCACTGGATGTAAAAACAAAAATCTCTCCATTACCTGATACAATACAAACTTTACTGTTGACAGTTCTGTCAGTAATTTGATAACTTGATAGTAATATAGTGAATAGAGGAAGAAAAATGAAACTAGCTTCATTAGACATTACTGATGCAGCAGCTTAAGCTTTTTGAAAGGCATTAATTCTCTCCATTTTATCGTTTGACAGCTGTTGGCAATCACCCAGATAAAAGCTGATATAACTGACATCATGACAGGCTGACAAAAAAAAAAAAAGCCCAAAACAAAACAGCTGTGGTTCATTGCCTCCTATAAGTATGTGATTTGGATGTTAATGTGGATGAGTGAGCTCCCCATCAGCGTATTCCTCTCGCTCACGCTGCTCGCCTGTCTACACGGGGAAGCTCCACATAAACAGGCAAATGCCACAAGCCTCTAAATGTCAATTAACTGTGATTCATCTCTGTGGAGCTTCGGGAGGGAAGCGGAGTGCGGCCATTCATACGACCGCCTCCCTTCCTCTTTGACTTTCCATTTACGTGCAGCCGACGCTCCCATCCGCGGTGACTTCCACCGAGTGAATAAGTTGCAAATTGTGGGATCACCGGGGTTGCGAGTGTATAATGGAACGCACTGTAAAGATAATATTATAGTGGTGCACTGACACCAATTCCCCTGATAGCAGGACATGCACATGTGCGGTATGAAAAACTAACCACAGGCGGTGATTGAACGCGATCTCACGGGGCGTAAAGTTTGCCCTCAACGATTGTCTCTAACAATGTAGAGAGTGTGGGCTTTGGTACATATGTGGACTAGACAATGCAGGTTTCCGTCTGGTCCTGTAGCTGAGCTTTGGTGGCATTTCTCGCAGTGCTGCTGCAATTGTGTATAAGGATTTTGTTTTAGAAAATAAGTCGTCAAGTCAGCTTTATTGCCAGTTTTGCCATACAGAGAACTGAAATTACAATACTCCGAGGCCCCACGGTGCAAAATGAACATAGAAAAAAAGTATAAAAATAGCAAAAAAAGGCAGAGAAAAAAGAGTAGAATATAGGTATAAACAGGAGATTCTAAAAAAAGATAAAAGAAGATGAGTCACTCAAAAATACAGAATCTAAACATGTAACTTTTATTAGTGTTGATCTAAAAGTAGTTCACTTCTATTTCTTTTTCCAGTGGTGTTCTCTTTTGCACGGTTTATACGTCTTTAAAGATCATAAACTGACGTGGAAACAGAAGTTGCTGGTGTGTTTGAACAAAAAAAAAACTACTTGAAACTCAGCGTAAATCGACATAGTCATGGAAAGTTTAGTAAAAAAAATGTTTAAAAACGTGCCCTTTTTGTCCCCCATGTAAAGATATGCTTTAAGTCAGGGGTTCTCAACTGGTGGGTCGCGACCCAAGGGTGGGTCACAGACCTGTTCTGGGTGGGTAGCGGACAGCTGGTCAAATTAAAATAATATATAATGTGCGTCTCAGGTTGGACTCATTTTTTTTATTTTGAAAAAACTTTTATTTTGACAGGCACGGCAACGATAGTTTGTTTCATTTTAAGTTTGTGTTGATGTTGGGACGCAAGATGGCAAAAACATGACCCGGAGTATTTAAAATGTGGGTTTTCATACTAGGACTGGACCTGAATAGCCACCTATTGGTTCACTGTGCTGGAATCCGGATATCAGTTTGGATCTCCGAATATTCCCCGCCCCACCGCCACCGTCGGTCGGACCGGAAGCTCAGCGCCCGCACCCCCGTCTGAGTGATGGTTTTATTCACTTCTGTACATGCAGTGGTCATGGTCCAGTTACTATGCATGGTTATAAGCTCTGAAACGCATGTTGCACAGGAAAATATATTGAATACTGAATTTATAAGTAAAACTGGGTCGCGACTTAATGACCACGGGAACATGTGGGTCCTGTCAACTCAGGAGACTTAATGCACTTTGAGAGATTGGAGTGTATTTGATCTGATTTTGTGACTATTTATTAGTTTGTTCGAACTTGAACTTAAAATAATGCATATTTGAAAAGTCCTAACTAACTGAAGTTTCACAACTACTTTTCAAACAGCAGCTCCATCGGTTCTACTGATTCTGATGACCATAGTCTGACCAAAGCAGTCACTCAGGTGTTGGATAAGCAGGTAAAACGGCCAGAATTCATATTTTTTTTATAGAGGTGAAGCTCAAAAGCTGGACCACCCGTAACGCCTTTAATGATCCCTCACTGCATAATAAAAGTTTGTTATGTTTGAGTTCAACCCGCAGGTCATTGTGTAAAGATGAGGATTTACAACAGTTTGAGTTTAAAAAAAGAAATCACCTTTCACCCTCATCTTCTCTTCCAGCCAACGCTTGGCTAACCGAGGGATGTGGTCGCTGGCGCTGGCCGGAGCTGTGAAAATAAAACTCCACTTGTAGTAAATCATTGTGTTCCCTTTGGAGCAGTTCAGCTGCTAGCTTAATCTGTTGCAGACTGAAGTCACGTTTGAGCATTTTCATGACATTAAAGTATTTTTGGAGGGATAAGAAAGCTCTGTATAACTCAAGTTAAATGTCAGTTTAAGATATTCTTTCCAGACTTTTAATGTGCTTCCATATGTTTGTAAAATCACATCACCTACAAAATGCTTAAGCCTCTGAACTGCAAGAAGTTTCTGGATGCTTTTTGCTCTTGTGATGTTTTTACTCATTTGTCTTTGCAATATAAAGTCCTGCACCTCTATGGAAACAGCACAACCATGACTGGAAGTAGAAATACCTCAGAAATGTGCTTTGTGCAGTATGGCACAGTTATAATGGCACAAGTTATGTATAAAACAGAAAAAAAAACTTGACTTTTACCTATTTTTTTTTCATTATTTATGTTACAAAATTGAAAAAAACTAAACGAAACATAATCAATGTCTACACTCTTTTTTTCCCTTCAAACACACAGTTGTTGCCAATACTGGAAAAATACTATATATACTGTAGATATTTTTGCTATTTACTGTTTTAATTGGTTTCAATATGTGTCTCCTGTTTGCTTCCTGTAAACACTGCCTGCAGTTCAGACAAGTTCAACTGAAAAGTCACAGAATTTTTGTGGCATGACTGTTGGTCGCAACAGAGTCACTAATGGCTTAATGTTTGCACGAAGGAGGTCAGAATTTTTTGTTTTTCACAGAATCCTATTAGTACAAATTGTTGCACTTAAAAAAAAAAAGTAATTTTGGTGAAATATCACATTTTTTTGCCTGAGTTTGGTTTCGCTTCCAGACATTACATCATGGATGAGCAGTTCAAGGAGCGTTGGAAAGTTGAAAACCAGCTGATTCTTTCAGTTTTTACAGTTTTTGGTTCTGTTGAATTACTTTATTTTAGCACTTTTTTCAAAACACTATGTCTTTTGAAACCTGCTGGTGGGGTTTGGGGTTGAGAGGGTGTAAAAAAAATAGGCCTGTCACCATATTAGATGTTTAGTAAATGATTTACACGGCCTGAAAATTTCACGATGACAATATAATCATGATACCTATGAAATAATAATAATAAACTTTATTTATAGAGCATGTTTTAAAACAAATATTACAAAGTGCTTTCCAATTAAAATAAATAAAAAATTATACAATGATGACAGTAGAGAGCACACATATAGAGCAAGAAGCTATAAAACATCAAACTTAAAACTTAAATAAAATTATGAAACTCTCTCTGAAATCAAACAAAAGCATGATTGCAGTTATTATCATTAATCCCAGTACATCACGACAGCCCCTAGTTTTAAACACATCTGTGGGTATGTGAGCTTAACTTTGACACCGAAGCCCAAACTACACCCGGCACAAAAATAACAACAAGCAGCAACTTCTTAGCGAGCGAGGAGGTCATGTTGATCCGTGTGTTCATTAAGATTTAAAACTTTCTCATTCGTCTCGTCTCGCTGCAGTCGGCTCGGGCTCCACGGGGCTTTTTGGAGTCGGGCTCCGAGGAAATGAATCATTTCTGATGTGATCTCATGCTCACTGTTCCCGTCTTTTCACTCTTTCAAGGTTTGACTTTTTCCCCCCTCACATCTCTTTTTCGACCATTTTCCGACTCTCTCTGGTTCTCTTTCCGCCCTCCTCCGGTCTCCCCCTGCAGCTCCACCGCCTTCAGCCTCTCCCTGCTTTATTCATTCCTTTAGTCACTTTTACTTCTGCACAGCTTTTTCCTGACTTTTTCTTTCTTGTGTTGCTCTTTTATTCTGTTGCATTTATCCCTCCCCATAAACGTTGCCACCATCTTTCCTCCCGGCTCCTTTCTCGACTTCACATTCCCTTTCACTACTTTAAATCTTCCTCCTTTCTCTTCCTCTTCCTCTCTGTTTTTATTATTTTCTTCCATGCGTCACAGAACACTTTTCATTGACCACCGTGAATAACCTCCCAAAAAAAAAGTTGATGTGGTTCACGGCTTTGGTGAGACCATCTGGTGTGTGTGTTTTTGCGTTTCAGCTACTTTATGAATAGTGGGAGTTGTGTGTTGATGTGTTTAATTAGAGGAAATTAATTTATGTGTTTGTGAGCGAGACAAGGAAAAAGAAAGGAGAGGGGAAAAATGCGATGAAAGGGGAAGCAAATAAGGAAAACAAAGACGAACTCTGGCTTCGTCGCTGCTATTTTTGTGCTTGTTTGTGGAAAAACTTTGCCATTAGTTTGCATTTATGTGTGCTTGTGCGTGTCTTTGTGTGAGTTGGAACGGATAACCGGTTTGACAGCCCTTTGTCTTCCTCGGGGTGAAGACTGCCGGTTCAATGACTGAATCGGTCTCATGCGCACTCACGTTACAATGAGACGCTCTGATTTGTGCACACACACAGTAATCGCACAAGCACACATATGACTTCACACATAGAAGTGCACACATGGACGAACGCGCTCGTAAATGCACAACAACCCCAATGCAGCACACACTCCTGGAAAATCCTGGAACGAGTTTCAGGGCCCACAGGTGCTAGATAGTTTTTTTTTTTACGATTTACAACTGAAAAGTCCCTGAATTTTAGTCACTTGATAGTTGGTTGCAGCAGAGTCACTCATGGCTTTATGTTTGCAGAGATAACCGCAGATTTTTTTTCTTTTTACAGAATCCTATTAGTGCAAGCAGTTCATTTTTGGCAATTTTATAAATATAAAGCGATTTTGATGAAATATCATGAGGTGTTTCAACAGCGAGTCACAGACGAGTGGTTCAAGGACCGCTGGAAAGTTGAAAATCTAATGATTCGTTGAGTTCTTTACAGTTTCTAGCTGTGGTAAATGGTAGAATTTTTTGCCCCTTTTTCTTTCTATAACATCTTTTCCAACCTCACATCACAATGAGCGGCTCTGATTCATGCACACACACTCATCACACAAGCACAGAAATGGCTTCACACATAAAATCACACACACAGAGAATAACATGGACGCTTGTAAATCCAAAACAACCCCAATGCAGCACACACTCCTGGAAAATCCTGGAACGAGTTTGTGCAACATTTTTAAAGGGCCCACAGGTGCTAGATATTTTTTTTTTTTTTACGATTTACAACTGAAAAGTCCTTGAATTTTAGTCACTTGATCGTTGGTTGCAGCAGAGTCACTCATGGCTTTATGTTTGCAGAGATCACTGCAGATTTTTTTTGCTTTTTACAGAATCCTATTAGTGCAAGCGGTTCATTTTTGGCGATTTTATGAATATAAAGTGATTTTGATGAAATATCATGAGGTGTTTCAACAGCGTGTCACAGACGAGTGGTTCAAGGACCGCAGGAAAGTTGAAAATCTAATGATTCTTTGAGTTCTTTACACTTTCTAACTGTGGTAAATGGTAGATTTTTTTGCCTCTTTTTCTTTCTACAACATCTTTTCCAACCTGCAGCCACATCACAATGAGCGGCTCTGATTCATGCACACACACTCATCACACAAGCACAGAAATGGCTTCACACTTAAAATCACACACACAGAGAATAACATGGACGCTTGTAAATCCAAAACAACCCCAATGCGGCACACACTCCTGGAAAATCCTGGAACGAGTTTGTGCAACATTTTTAAGGGGCCCACAGGTGTTAGATAGTTGTTTTTTTTATGATTTACAACTGAAAAGTCCCTGAATTTTAGTCACTTGATAGTTGGTTGTAGCAGAGTCACTAATGGCTTCATGTTTGCAGAGATCACTGCAGATTTTTTTTCTTTTTACAGAATCCTATTAGTGCAAGCGGTTCATTTTTGGCGATTTTATAAATATAAAGTGATTTTGATTAAATATCATGAGGTGTTTCACAGACGAGTGGTTCAAGGACCACTGGAAAGTTAAAAATCTAATGATTCTTTGAGTTCTTTACACTTTCTAGCTGTGGTAAATGGTGTAATTTTTTTGCCTCTTTTTCTTTCTACAACATCTTTTCCAACCTGCAGCCACATCACAATGAGCGGCTCTGATTCATGCACACACAGTCATCACACAAGCACAGAAATGGCTTCACACATACAATCACACACACAGAGAATAACATGGACGCTTGTAAATCCAAAACAACCCCAATGCAGCACACGCTCCTGGAAAAACCTGGAACGAGTACGTACAGCATTTTTTAAGGGCCCATGGGTGTTATCAATACTGGAGAAATACTATTTATACTGNCTCAACAGTTAGATTTTCTGTTTGCAAGTGAGTTTATTTTCCCATCTGACGCCATCTGATGTCCGCTGCTTTCAAATACAGTCGTGACTCGACAATCCAACACTAAATGTAAAACCTTCTTTTATGTCGGATAGCAAGGCTGTCGGATTGTCAAGACGGAGGTGGAGGTACGAGGAGGGCTTGATGCTGTAAGGGTCATTTGTCATTTGATTACGCATCACTGGATTTCACGTCTAATTGACCGGTGCGCTTGGGCCCGTCTGTTGACATCAAAGGTCAATACGTTCAGACAGCAGGCTGAAGTGACCCAAATCTGATTTTTTTTTTCTCCTGTGCGACCTGCATCTGATCTTTTCATGACAGTCTGAACAACACGGATCCAATTAATGATGAAAATCCGGATATTTGGTGTGGTTGGGGGGACACTTCCACCCCGGGGCAGCGCTCTGATGGGGTGGAAGTGGCTGGAATGTGCAGGCAGTACTTGGCTGCTGATGTCAGTTTAGTTAGAAGTCACAGTTCTGTTTCCATCATCGGTGGGGGAGCTGCCACCATCCCTGTTTACTTCCATAAACACCAAGCATGTTTGCTGCGTGTGACGTCATCGTGTCCTCTTCTGCGCATGCGGGACACTTTTGGGTCGCATGAAGTTCAATTCAATTCACTTCAATTCAATTTTATTTGTATAGCACATATTTACAACAACAGTCATCTCATAGCGCTTCACAAAGGCAGAAACAGAAACACCCAACAATCCAAAACATCTGGATTCCCTATAAGCTTCAGCAGTCCACAACAGTGGGAAGGAACCGAAAACCCCCACAGGGGGGGGGTTCTCCGACAGAACCAGGCTCAGGGAGGGACGGCCATCTGCCTCGACCGGTTGGGTGAGAGTGGGATGAATTATACAATTTAGTTCACACAGCAGATCACACACAAGTCGCATTTAATTGGAAATGTGAAGGAATTCACAAAAAAATCCAAATTGAGCATTAAGTCCTGCAATGTGAACGTAGCCAATCTGTGGGATTGTTCAGTCAGATAATATGCCGTTATCCTGATTTGTGACATAAAATGTCATGTTGGAGTCAGAATCCAAGGCTGTCGGTATGTTGAGACTATTTTCTATGGGTTCCGTTTGTTTTTCCTAAAAACCTGTCCGATAGAAGGTTTAGGATTGTTCAGAGTTGGATTATTGAGTCACGACTGTACAAAGCAGACTGAAGCCGAGAGTCCGNCTTTACATTTTAATTAGTTTTCAAAGTAAACACTGCAGTTTAACCGAGTTCAACGGAAAAGTCCCACATGATCATTTGTTGCAGTAATGACTTAACATTAGTGCCGATTTTTTTTTGCTTTTTACAGAATCCTGTTTGCACAAAAGGTTAATTTTTTGGTGGTTTTATGAATATCGAGTGATTTTGATGAAATATCATGAGGTGTTTCACAGATGAGTGGTTCAAGGACCGCCGGAAAGTAGAAAATCTAATGATTCGTTGAGTTTTTTTTACAGTTTCTGGCTGTGGTAAATGGTGTAATTTAGCCATTTTTTTTTTCTATAACGTCTTTAGAATCCTGCAGCCACATCACAATGAGCCACTGATTTACGCACACGCAGTGGTCACACAAGCACACGTATGACTTCACACATAGAATCACACACATGGACAAACACGTGGACGCTTGTAAATCCAAAACAAGCCCAGTGCAGCACACACTCCCTTCGCCCTTCTCCTTCGTCTCCTTTTGTTGGTGGGACTGTGTTTTACAGCTGATTTGCAGGCTAAATCCCAGCCAGCCCGTTCACCTCCACGCTGCAGCATGTAACATATTGTCCTAATCAATCCCTCGCACACTAAGAGGCTTTTTCAGTGGAACCACCCGGGGCTAGCCAGCGGTTAGCGAGTGCTTATCCCCCCTTTTTCTTGTGGAGAGAGCGAGAGGCCGGCTCCCCGCAAGAATTTTATCTTTCCAGGCGCAGAGGCTGGCTGAGAGGGCAACGAGCGAGGGGAGGTGGAGGAGAAAAGACCTTGGTAGGATTTTATCCCGGGTCAGCGGGGGGCTCGAGGCAGGGGTCTGGATCACTGTGCCGAGCAGGAGGCAGAAAAGACTCAAAGAAAGCTTCATTATAAGTTGTTAGATTGAGCACCGAGAGGTTGGACGGCGACGCTCTTTGTGGCGGACCGATTTGATTGCGAACAACGGAAGAGTCTTTAAAAATGTCACTCGCAGCCTCGTGTGATTGTTTGTGGACGCTGCCAAACACATTGAGCTGCTGGACTCGCACCAGATTGCATTAAGAAAAGGATTACAAGTTCTCTGTTGTGCTCCCTCTGATCCGTTCTCTTTTTGTTTTTCTTTTCTTGCTCCGTTTGAGTCATTTTCTGCCTTTTCTCTCTGGTGATTACGAGGAATTACAAGTTCATTAAAGTTCATTAATTTAAAGAAAATGACACAGCCACTGTAATTTGTTTTTTAATGCATATATACATCATTTATTATTTAAACGAGGCACAACTGCAGCAATTTATCCTGTTGCAACTAATGCAAATAAAAAGAGCAGCTGCTAAATTTGTCTCGTATGAAACTGAAGCTTTTCTCAACCTGTTGCTGTGCAGAATCTGTGCAGCTCAGTTTCATGCTGCTGTTGAAACCCTCAAATTTAGAATAATGGTCCTCCTTCAATCAAACGCCTTTCCTCCGTTGACATTTTGAACAAAAACCTCATCTGTTTTCAATGGCTTCTTGTTGCTCTAAATGGCCTCAATTGATTTTATTACATGTTTCTTTTGGTTTTAAAAATGTGCTTTACGACTTCCTCTTTTCCTGCTTTTTGCACACAAAAGGTTCAAAACTTGTCAAATATTATTTGGAATTTGTCCAAAGTGACTCAAATTTGGCCAAAATGAGTTAAAATTGTTCACATTTCGTGTTTTGAGACAGATTATTTGAAAGAAAACTGATTTAATTGGATCATTTTTATTCGTCTAATCCATTTGAAATCCTGCTGAAACCTGGATTTCCTGCAGATTGCAGAGACCTGACATCCAATTCCAATTCTTTTCTGCAAATAAAGGCCGCGCACGGTGACATTTTTTCTTTATATAAAGGGTAAAAAAGCACAAGTAAAGGTTCAAAGGAAGTGTTGCAACTCCTGATTTGTGCCTCGTCAGAAGACCTCTGCACACAGCTGATTGCAGAAGAATTGACGAATGTGAAGAAAACCTCTCGTCCAATTTAAACTGGGTGGCAGCCTGCAGGTCGGCGGGTTGCGGCTCGGCGTCGAGGCTCCGCTTGGCTCCGACCGGCCTCCTTTCATCTCCTTTCAGAGGGCAGCTTGTTTTTTTCGGTGAACCTCGACCCGTCCCTCTACGTTCCTTTTCACCTTTGAATTGCAAACACATGAAAGCGGCGAAGCTCCTGGAGGCTCGCCCCCTAGCGATGCCTGCCGGTAGACGAGTTTTAGCGTAATGAGCCAGGCCTTGCTGAAGGAAGCCGGCTAAGACTCTGCCCGAGGCTTGTTATCAAAGACGGATGATTGGGAGTTTTTCTTTCTGCTTAATGAACTTGTTTCTCGTCTGCTGTCCCTCTCTCGTTGTCTTTCCTCTTGTTTTGAACACTTGAAGGAGGTCAGTCTTCCCTCAAGACAAAACCAGAGGGAGGGCAAACATCTCAATCACAGCAGGATCATTTAAATACACCTGATGCATAATGAATCCTGCCTCCATCTTCTCTGTTTGTTCCTCTTTTAGATTGAATGCAAACAGCTTTTTTTTGTGTGTGTGTGTGTTTATTTTGGTGATTGCGTAACCTCCCTCTCCTCTTTGTCTCCTGCCTCCAGGTGTCGGGGCTCAGAAAGTGCGAGTCGAGGAGGAGCTGGAGGCGTATCCCACAGAGTCTGTTGATCTGCGCTGCCAGTTCATCGATGGAGGAGGCCTCACCAAGCTCACACAGGTTGGCAGATCAAAGGCCGCTTTGTGTGTCTGTGTGTGTGTGTGTGTGTTTTCTGGGGTTTTTTTTTGGAAGCACTGAGGCTCTGAATGTGAAAGAGCGACTGACAGTGCGCTGATGCCTAATGGAGTGAATTCATAAGTGAAAAATATGGGGAGCCAGCCGGTTGATATGGGGTCAACCAGGTCGGCTTCTCCCCCTGTGATCTTTTCATTCTGCAGACACTCCGGCGTTGGTAAAGGAATCCTCTGTAGATAAAGCCAGTAGATGGTTCTTCATGCTTTAAGTGTTTGCTCGGGTCTCAAAGTCAAAAATCTGTCATATTTTTATGTAAACATGGAAATAATCAGAATGTAGTGAACGACGTACCTGCAGAATAGAAGCATTCTCACCTGTGGTCTTCGTGGCAGCACAGAAATGAAGTGTGACTTATTTCCTTCTCTATTTAAATCTATATTTTTTTCATTTGTACATATTCATCCCTGAGTAGAAATGTTGAAAATCTGAAAGTCATTCTGAAATATTGCAGATAAGCTTTCCTGTGTGACCAGGGTGGAAACGTTTAGGTGGAAAATAAGTGATGATGTACAAGAAGCACTGAAGCTTGTGCTCCAAACAGAGACAGAGGATGATGTCAGATCTGTGATCGGTGAAGGACAAGTTAAACATATGAAACATCTCCATCAGGGTTGACTGATGCTCTTTGTCTTGTTTTGTCTGCGCTGGTTTAATGGCTCCCAA
>NW_007577896.1:429493-430888 GCF_000690725.1 Stegastes partitus
ATGTGAGAAATGTAGTCCCCTGTTACAAAGAAATAAGACATAAATATGAGACTTTTTTTTTTAAACTTAAACAAAAGTAGAATAGAAAACATGTTGTGATACTTCAATGATAATGAAATATTAAACATGTAATTCATATTTCTCATATTTCTCTATTTCTCAAATATTGCACCAGAAAAATGTCATTTTACAGCTGAAATTGAAATATTGCTCATGAAAATGAACTCCTACTGATACTTAAAATGATATCGTACACATTACTTTTTAAAAACAAAGTAATATTTGCAAATGGTTTTGATATTTCTGTTCATAAAATAGAAAAAAAAATGTATTCATTTATTTTTAAGTGATCAACATGTAATAGTCTCAGGAAATATTAGAGGAAAAAAGAAAGACTATACATGCTGTAGATATTTTTCTGTATTTTTGTCCTCTGCTGTATAAACACATCCTGCAGTTCAGCCGACAAAGTCCACGACCTTTAGTAATGTTGATCGTAGCTGAGTCATTAATGTTTTCACGGCTGTGATAAGGAGCTCAGAATTATTTGTTTTCTGCAGAATGTGGTTAAAATACAGGTTTTATTTTTGGCAATTTTTACAATGAAACGTATAAAATAAAGTGATTTTGATGAAATATAACAATTTTGGGCTTAAATTTGGTTTATTTTTCCAACTGACCGGCAAATCAAATCAAAATCATCTGTTTTTACTGTTTTTAGCTTTGATAAGTGGTGTAATTTTGTTGATTTATTTATTTTTTAAAGGATAACACGCCTCTTAAAGCGGATTTTGGGGTTGAGAGGGTTAATTGTCTGTTTGTACTTGCAGCATATAAACCATTTGAGCCTCCTGGAAGCCGGAAAATCAGCAACTAGAGACACCTAAAGTCAAACTAGAGAATCAGTAGCGCTGCGTTCATCTAGAATCCTCTCCTGACAAGTTCAGTGTAGCTTTAAGACAGAAGCAGGAGGAAACGGCGATTCACGATCCATCGCAGGCGTCTGTCACGAGTTTCTTTTCGCACCTTGAAGAAAACACACAAGGCTGCCGATGTATTTGTGAGCCGACAAGATTCACCACGTTGACAAAGGCTCTCTGTTTCCTCCTGCGAAGATAAGCCAAACACATCCTGGACCTCAGTGTCTGCTCAGCATGCAGGAGTCGAGCTGTGAATCAACAACTTACCTACGAGTTCTCCTCTAACAATGCTGTCTCTGTCTGTTAGCTGATGATACAAACGTCAGCAACATTTCACTCATTATCAGCGATAAGCATCATCTTCTGGCTGCTGTGTGAATATTTAGTTACAGTCGCTCAACAGTTAGATTTTCTGTTTGCAAGTGAGTTTATTTTCCCATCTGACGCCACCTGATGTCCGCTGCTTTCAAATACA
>NW_007577896.1:432090-437572 GCF_000690725.1 Stegastes partitus
CTTGATCTTGAGTGATCCGGGAGGAATCATTAGCTAATTCCTTCACACACAAATAGTGAAATTGCAGACGGACGAAGCTGCCCTCTGATATTTTCTCGAGTTTCATCCTCTAATGTGCGATGACATCTGGGTTGCAATCCGTCTTCCTCTCCTCAACCCGCCGCCCTCTCCGCCCTCCCTCCTTCTCTTTTTTTTTTCTTCTCCTCCGCGTGTCATGCATTGAGTAGATGTTTGCTAAATGTTTATTGATGAACTTTATTCCCTCTCCTTCCTGGTTTGCAGTTTGTATTGGCTGTCACTTTGAAAATTGCAGGGAAAAATAAAATCGATCCTCGCATAGCATCGCAGCGTTCTCCCTGGCGGTGGAGTCCGCAGCAAATATCAATAGCTCTCACATATCAGAAGTCTAACAAGGAAAAGCCTGCAAGACGGCTCTCTTTCACATCATGTTCTTTAACATAGCAACTGGGACTTTGAGAGAGAGTCGAACAGGCCTCACGTCTAAATGGATTCTTGGCGTCTTGAATTGAGTTTGACATTTTGCAGCTATAAGTTAAAATAATTTCAGGCGCTGCAGGTACGCATTCAGGGAAACATCACACCACGTTTAAATATATAACGTCCATTCCGGTTTAATTATTCCATAAACAACCTATCAGCGTATTAAACATGCGGAAAAAAGACGACGAAGCCGCTGGACGTTCATTATCGTCGTCCGTCCCGCTGGTTTTGTCCATTTACTGACACGCTTCAGTCGCTGCAACACGCGGCTCATGCAGGCAATTAAAAAAAAAAACTTTGAGTAACCAATTTTTTGGTGGGAAATCTGAACACACAGGTGCGATATTTTTAGCTTCAGTGTGACTTGCACTCCTGTGGAGATCATTACCTCTCCCGCCTGTTGCAATTAAATGTCTTGAAGTCCTCTTAGATAAAAACCCCACAATCATTATTTCAGTGTCAAACTGATCCAGCGATGGTTCTCTGTACATCCGTAGAGACGCTGAAAACCAGAACCACCAGTAGTTAAGCTGAAATGAGTCGGTTTACCTCTGAACTGGAGCCCACAGCGTAACCCAATCCATCACCGCGTTATTAGTTTAATGTCTGCATGCCAAAGCTTGATGGTTTTTTAGGGGACAAAACTCCTCTCTGTGTATCAGAGTTACATATTTAGAAGTTTTTCCATTAAAATAATCCCCAAACTTGTCTTACTGGTGTTCTTTAGTTATTTTTAAAATCTGTGTTTTTTTCAGACAGTCACCAGTAAACTGCAGCTTCAAGGTTGAAATGCTCATCCATGGTGTAGACTGCTTATTTCAGCGATGATTCATGAAAAAAAAAAAAAAAAAAAACGACACTGACATGTTAACATTTTTTAAAAACTGTCTTTATTGTTGTGTGGGAAGCCAGTGAGGGATCCTTTGTTAACGATTCATTCATCAGCTGGATTTCACGCTGGTGTCCGTCTTTAAAACCCCCTTTTTAGATGATCTTTCTTAGAAAAGCTGCTAGCTGCTCAAATATCTTATTAGTTGAGGCTGAGCTGAAAGTTGACCTTCTGAAATCCAAATAGTTTTCACTGCAACACAAAGTCCTGCACCTCAATGGAAACGGCATAATGACGGCTGGTAGTAGAAAGAACTCAGGGATGTCTTGTGTGCAGTATGAAAAAACTATAATGGCATAATTCATAATAATAAGAAGCTGAATTTGTCTGAATCAACATGTACAAAATGTTTCCAAGTGCCCAAAGCAATACTGAGGGGAAAAACGGTGGCTCTATCTACCATATAGATATTTTACTGCTGTTTCCATACTTGTCTCTGCTCTGTGCGATCAAAGCCTTCAGTTTAGCTGAAAAGTTTTTGAGGTTTTGTCACAGGACTGTTGGTCACATGCATGGTTTGGACTTTTAAAAAAAATCTGGTTAAAGCTAACAATACAAACAAAACGATGATTGTACTGACGTTGTGGTATCTGCTGATCTCCTTCTATGGTTATGAACCATTGTTTCCATCTTAGCTTTACGTGATCAGCCCCTATATAAGTTAAGTTTATTCTAGAGGGTGATTCTTTTTGGCTTCATCATCTCACAGGCACCGGATATATTGTACTTGTTTCAATAAACTTTTTTATTTACCAACAAGACGGTATCAGCGGAGAATTTGTTCATCATCTTCACATCATCGCGACTCAATAAACAACAACATCTCATGATTTTAAGTTTCCTGTCTGCTCGGTGTAGACACTGCCTGCAGTTCAACCCAGTTCAGTCAAAAAGTCCCTGAAGTTTTGTCACTGCTGGTTGCAGCAGAGTCAGTCCTGGCTTTTAATTTAAACAGAAGAGTGCAGAATTTTCTTCTTTTTACAGAATCTGGTTGGTGCAAAACATGTATTTTTTGCTGAATTTGTAAATGAGACATGTCGAATAAAGTAATTTTGATGAAATATCAGGATCTTAGACTTAAATTAGGTTATTTTCTGATTAAATTAAAAGTCACATGTGGTAAGTTCAAGGACTTTTAGAAGAAGAAACTTTATTGTCATTGCACAAAAATACAGCAAGATTTAGTTTGGCATCATCTTTATACTCTATTAATAATGCAAAAGAGCATTTATTAGAAGTACTTCTTATCTCCAAACTGCATCTTGGTATAATATACAATTTTTTACCCAGGTTTGGTTAATATACCCCTTCATGTGTGCAATATATCTACCTTATGTGCAACAGTTATCACATTGTGCCACATTTTATTTATCTTTTTTATTTTTTTAATTCACAGTATCCATTATATGGATCTATTGTGTATATCGTGTGTGTGTGTGTGTGTGTGTGTGTAGCTCTACTGTATTGCATTTCTCAGCTCTTCCTATTTATAGTTTATTTGTGTTCTTCCCGTCACTTTTTTGTGCTCTTTCCTGTATCCATACTGCTGCAACAAGTGAGTTTTGCCATTGGTGGTGAAACATAAAATGCAATCAAATCTAATCTGTGGTAAATTTTTCAGAAAACAACAACGTGCCTTTAAAACCTGTGGGTGTATTCTGGTGTTCAGAGGGTTAATCTTTGATATTTAAACACACACACACACACACACACACATATATATATACCCATATAGTCATTGTGTACATGTAAAAAGTAGATTGTGTAAATACTAAGTACTAAACTCTGTTCCCACCAGGTATCTTGGATATGGGAACCCGTCGATGGCCAAAGGGACAACATAGCTGTGTACCATCCAGTCTACGGACAGAGTTTCCCCAACTTGTCCTTCAAGGATCGAGTTGTTTTCCTCCACAACAGCCTGGAGAACCCGTCCATCAGGATCTCTAACCTGCGGATGTCCGACGCCGGCCGCTACACCTGCGAGTATGCCACCTACCCGTCTGGAAACGAACAAGGCACAACCACCCTGGTCATGCTTGGTGAGTAGAGCGTCGGCATCACGTCACGTAAAAAAACCTCTGACGGAAACCACCGGCGTCTGCGTGTTTCGGATGAGAACTTTTCATATGCACATGTGGAGGGTTAAAGCAGCAAAAGGTCAACAGTATTTCCACTTTTCTGCAGAGGAGAGTCGTGCTTGAAACAGGCTTTCAAAAGCTGTTCTGCTACATCAGCCTTGACAAGTGCCTCCCCAGCCATCTGCTTATCACTGCTTTCTATAAAAGAAGTTCCCACTGGACCCAAAGTCTAAGAAGAGGCAATTTAAAGCATTTGACGAGTACTCTCAGGGTACATCCCAGTTAGCTGAAAAACAAGAAAGATCGCTTAGAAAGATTCTGATTCCGATTTGGCACTACAAGTGACAGCCTTTATGTGTAGACTCACTTAATTTGCATGAGTGTGTTGATCAGGAGGAAGTCTGCAGGAGGAGATAAAGTGGAGGTGCTGCTGCTGCTGCTGCTGCTGCTCAGGTTGAGGCTTTGAGCGGGTTTGGTGCACGATAACTTTGATTGTATGAGTCAGTATAATCACAATATTATCAGTATAACAGCTTGTCACGTTTAGGGGGGGCACTATATAGGCAGTATTTTTTGCATAAGCCGATTAAACTCACTTAAACTACCGGTGTTAACTGTATTTGGAGGTAATGTGGATTTATCTGATTCAGTGCAGCGAGTCTCTCTTTGGCTCTGTTTTCCCTCGCTTGCTTTTGTTGACTCGCTCACTCAACACCGTGTTGCGCTTTGTGTTGCCGCGACGAGTGGTTCGGCATGAGTGGTTCAACAGTTGCTCTACAGGTGTCGGCTTTCGCCGCTACGACGTGCCAACGCGTTGTCACGTCTGTAAACAAAAGCGCTGCGAGAGCCGACCTCCGCTGTGACCTTCCGCGACATGTTTGAACACCGTCGTTTAATTGAAGTCGGGCCTGTTTTGACAAGGTGACTAATTTAATTATTTGTTGAGGACTGCGATTGTGAAAATCCGGAAAAGGGGGTAAGCTTTCCAGAAATCAGATTACTCCGTGTTTAACTTTAATTGTGACTCATCTAGTGAAGAAGTCACATCAGAGCCGCTACGTTGAGCTAATGAAGATGTCAACGCTGCTCTGTAGGGCATGTTTGGGTCGCTGTATGAGCGGAACGAAGAGCGACAGAAGGAACAAATAATGTGTGTAGGTGTCATTTGGATGTTTTTAAACTGTGAGAAATGCCTCCCAAAGTGTAGCAGGAGGTATAAAGGAGGGAGACACGTGAGGCAAAGATCCTGGAAGAGACAGAGGGCTTGACTACTAGGTAAGATTAATGTGATAGAGAGGTTTGCTGAGCCCGAAGCCAGAGCTTTCAGTGTCAGGAGGGTGGTTGACCTGCGAGATCACCATGGCAACTGATGCTGCAGCAGAGAAGGCTTTGTTCAGAGTTTGGGATTTAAATCAAGCTGCTAGAAGCTTTTATCAATTCCGACCATATTGTCTCTGATACCGATTCTCCGCCTAATTAACACGTCATGTCTGGAAACCCGTTGAGCCGTATTCTAGTAATGTGGCTCCGTTGACAGAGGAGACGTCCTCTCATCCTGAGGTTGCAGGTTCGGTGAACACGTTGAACTGGACAAGCTCAAGCAAATGAAAGCTGCAGCAGTGTTCTGCAATTACACCTGCAATTTCTCCAGGAATTGCTCATTCTAGTTGTGGGGTAGCGGTGGATCAGTGGTTTAGTCATTGAGCTACTGAAGGTCGAAGGTTTAAGCTTCAGCACCTGATCAAGACTCTTAACCTTGTCCTCCTAATCTGGTCCAGGGGCGTCGTAGTGTGGCTCAGCCTGTGCTCTGACCCCAACTTTCAGAGATATACGAATAAAGGACATATATATCCATCCATCCATCCATTATCTATACACCGCTTAATCCTCACTAGGGTCGTGGGGGGCTGGAGTCTCAGTGTGAAGGCAGAGGACACCCTGGACAGGTAACCAGTCTATCACAGGGCTACACTTAGAGACAGACAACCAAGCACACTCACATTCACACCTA
>NW_007577896.1:437674-444663 GCF_000690725.1 Stegastes partitus
AACCGGCGACCTTCTTGCTGCGAGGCAACAGTGCTACCAACTGCGCCACCTTGCAGCCCTAAAGGATATATACATTCGGTAAAACATTTAAAGAAGTGACCAAAGCTGTGCAATTACACTGGGTCGACTTTTTGCATTGTGTCACCATGGAAACATACATGCATCTAGTCAGTGATGCAGAAAATGCATAAACATGATTTTATATTTGGTCCTGATTTGCTGTCACATCTGTTTTACACTGCTGGCAGTGCAGCTGATTGGACAAATTAGAACATGTATTCGTCTATTGGTGCTTCTGACAGAGAATATTTAAGCTATACATTATTTTCAATTTGATTTGGCCAAAACTAAAACGATTCCAACATATCTTTGTTTAAATGATCCATGTTTAACTGTCTGAAGTTTTAGGCTTCTATCTCTAATGTCCAACGACTGCACTGAGAGTCACTGAGTGGCAAAATACATATATTAACTTAATACATTAACAGTTTTCTTCTCCTGCATCATTTGCATTAGCAGCACTTTCTACCATAATATTTTTTTTTTACGTTCCTCATAGCTCTTGATTATAACAACCCTCTTGTCCCTCTTGACTGAAGTAGGTGCCATCAGTGCAAAAGAAGAGTCAAATGATGCTTTAAATGGCCCTTTTATTGGAGCGTGCATGGACTCTGATGAAGAAAATCTGGGTCATCCAAGGACTATGATAACCATCTATGTGATACCCACTGTCACTGCTGCTTTAGGTTTTTTTAAACCAGATAACACAAAAAAAGCCTGACTTTGTTGAGCTTGCTTGATGCTACAGCCCTCAGGTGCTTATCTGTGCCCTTAAAACAAGCAGAAGGTCCATTTTTGTTGACTGGCCTGTTGATTAAGTCCATTTAAGAACACAGTGAGCAACATCAGCTGCAGCAGTGGCTTATGGAGGCTGTTTAGGTGCTCGAAAACCCCAAAATGTCCTACTTTCATAGCGTGCATCAGATTTGTAACACAGTCCATATACATCATGCACATTTTTTTTTTTTCTTTTTGGCTCAGTGGAACCTAAAGTTTGCAGAAGCTTAATTATGTCCAGTGTCCATCACAGATTAGCGTTCATGAGTAGAAATCATTAAAAAAATCCTTCTAAATCCACTGCTTACTTGAGAGTCATCACGTCATGGTTGTCGGTGTAATCATGGAAACAGCAGCACCTAATTCTGCATACTTTTAATCGTGCAAGTTTGCCAAAAATATGAATCAAAAATAATATTTATTTTTAAAAACGCATTGTTGAGAGTATATATATATATGTTTGTAGGAAGAACTAAGATGCAGAATGTTAGCTTTAAGTCTCTTTGCAGACTATTTTTGATTAAATAGAAGCTGCACCCGTCCAGACCCTCACAACCGGGAAGGTGAAGTCAGTAGAAAATGCTTTAAGGGACTTCGGCGTCTAGATTTTTGAAACTGAGTGGATGTTTAGTTTCTGTTAGCAGGGGACACATCCTGTTTGTAATCGGAGACAGCTGGTGTTATTCATCCACCCACATGTCCGCCCGTTTGCTCTCCGCTTACAAAGGAATCAGATGCTGGCGTCTTTTCTCTCAGCACCGAGGAGGCTTCGCGAGTAACAACCGTTGGCCTGATTGTTTCGTGGAGGCGCCGTAAAATGCGGCCCGTAGAATCAGCGCCTATGCAAGCGAGGACCCATCACAGTGGAGGGAGGAGGAGGAAGGGAGAGATGAACTCAGATGATGGACTTTAGATTGAAACGCAGCATTTACTGACCGAGCTGCGCCTCCATTCATCATTCATCGGTCAGATATCCGAGGCCTCATTTCTTGCACAAATTGGGTGCAATTTCAGAACCTTTCATTTATTTAAACCCAGCATAATCAAATGAAAGATTGAAAGAGCTTGTGGAATTTTGAAAGAATCAAAAGCCGTGCAGCTAATTTGCCTCGAACGTTGGTTGTCTGTGCCGCAGAAGGAGCATCCGTTGACTTCTAAGTCGCTGTCAGAAGGCAAAAGTTAAAATAAATTCATTACAGCGCTCCAGTTGTTGCAGCCCTTGTGCTACACGGGGAGGAAGTGCTTTACCGTCCCTTTCATGCACTCTCCCAGCTGGCCCAATAACACTTTCCCCCGGTAGTTTCATAAGTAAACCTTCACACAACAATGCAAAAATCTACTCTGAAAGCTTCGCCGACAGAGAACAGAGCTCGCAGGAGATGCAGAACTTGGCCGTCTCGCAGAGAAAGCATGGAGAGATATTCTGGCTGGCTCGCAGATGGATGTGGGCTAAGCCTCCTAAACTGCTGCTGCTGGCACCGAGCGGAGGTAGACTGGGAAATACCTGCTGGAGAGCTCACTGACTCGCCTTTTGTCTGGAGTTGAGGCCGTGCCAAGACTCTCCGGGACAGAGTCTGGTCCGTGTAAATGCATTTGGCAAAGTGTCTCAAAGTCACAGGAAAAGCGGTCACATTTTTAACTTACTGGATATATAGGATCCATACGAGCCAATCACATTAGACCTTATTGAATCCACAACTCCTGGCAGCCAATCGTATTACATTTTATTGGATATAGAACCACCAGCACCCCAATCATATCAAAACTTATTTAAGTATGAATGCATAATCCTGACAGCCAATCGTATTATAACTTATTGGATACAGCAGCAGGCCAAGCCAATCTTATTACCACTTATTGGGGTGTGAATAAAGAATCACCGGCTTGGCAGTGAGTGATATCGTATTGTGCTGGACGGGGACCGTGCAAAATGAATGGCAGTCAATTATACTGCGTCTTATTGGATATAGTGTAGCCAGCAGGACAGGAATACAATTACAGGTGAGGGAGAGTCGAGTGGATCCTGTTTTAAGTGTTCTTACAACTCGCAGCGTGAAGAATCGCCCTCTCCTCTGTTTCCAATCCAAAGAGGCGGGTTGGGAAAGTGCAGCGGTTAAAGGAGCGGACCGCAGACTGGAGGGTCACTGGCTGGAGTCCACGGACAACAGAGGGAAATAAACGGCCGAGTGGAGCTTCTGAAAACAGTCCTGTCAGCCAGATATGATTCAGTGGCGGAGCCGGCCCTAATGGATGGAGCTAGCTGCTGCTCTCTGGCCAAGTCTGAGCCAAGCCCGAGTTAAAAGGCAACAAGCAGGCAGTAATACGAAGACTAGCAATTTGGGCAATATATTAAAATGTTATTTAGCCACTGGCTTTGTTCTTTTAAGCTTTTATTATGATAAGTCCAGAAAAACGTCCATGTTCTGTCATCCATCAAGCCTACAGTGCATTTTATCTACACGAGCCGCCGTCCTGTGCAAACATTTCAGGCAGTAAAAGTGAAGCAAAGGATGCTAATGAATAGTTTTTATTTGTCGGTTGACTTCATCCAAAGTGCAGTAAATGGAAAAATCATAAATCAGTGACCGTGTTTTTCCTTTAAAACAACACCAGCAAAGCAAGTCTGACACAGCCGGGCTTTTATTGTGTTAACTGGCTCGACAGAACTCCCAGTCAGAGAGAATGATGGTAAACAACTCTCACTGGTAAACCGGGTTTTCTGCATCACAGGAAAGGAGACGTACGATGAGTTATTTGGCTCTTCTAGACGGATCGCGTGTGGAATGGAGAGCTGTGAGGAAACTTTATTATGGTAAAAGGTGCTGCTGCTGCAAACGATGGAAGACAGGAATGCTAAGTTGTTCATATATAAATTCATACGTTTATTTTCACACTCCAGCTGTGTGTTTCTAACGTACAGCTGCACATTAGAGCTCTGAAACTTCAAACTTCATACATTAAAAGATGACATTGAAAAAGTACATTTCGGTCTGAAATGGTCCCGTACAGAAGGATTTGTCCAAATCAAACTGAGATGAATGTTATTGATTGAGTAGTGATAGATATCTATAGACTGATCAGCTTCCTAGTTTGTGTTCTACGAGCTGCAGCAGCATAAAACGGACTGGGCAGCAAATCAGGACCAAACATAAAAAGATATTTACCGTAAATTCTGGACTATAAGCCGCTACTTTTTTCACAAACTTTGAACCATAGACTGTATAAAAGATGGACGTAGCTACCGTGACGTCACCCGTTGGTTTCTGCACTGAGAAAATGAAGCCAGGGTTTTGCTACTTCCTGGTTCACATCTTGGATTTTTGGAGCCAGTGACGCAAAAATCGTCGGAGGGGGGCGGAGCCATAGGAGCAGTGATTGGTCAGACGGATTGAGAGGCGGGCCCTCTCTGCCCGCCCACATTTACCGCCTTCTGCTCGCTTCGTCTGTATGGTCGCTGCCAACTGTCAATCAAGCCAGCCACGCCCCTTGCCCCGCAAAATGTTGAGGATTTTTTAAAAATTCAGTATTGATTTATTTTCAGATTGGCCACCTGATCTCTGGACTTGACCATGAAAACTAACAAGAAAAAAATCCTGAGCTGTAGGAATGCAGCATTTCATGATCTGTGATCACTTCTTTTCCAATTCAAGTCTATGGGAGCCAGGGCTTTTTGGAGCCAGGACTAGTGGACGTAGTGATACTGCAGGTTTTTGACACTTCCGGGTTGGCTTCATTTTTCAGGGCCGGTTGCTACGTCCATCTTTTATACAGTCTATACTTTGAACACTGCGGCTTAAACCAATGATGCGGCTAATTTATGGATTTTTACGATTTTTACGAATTTGCCTCGAGACAAAAGTGACGTTGAGAGCAACAACGAAAAAGAGAGACTGAGGAAGTGTGTGACGAAGTGATTATGAGGCTGTTCGACTCCGACACTGAAGAAGACGACTTTAGTGGTTTTAGTGCAGGAGGAAGATGAAGATAGCAATCAATGACTTTTCCTGGTAGGCTACTGTAGTTTTTATTTTTTTAACCAGCTGCGTTAGACGCACTGTTTGGAAAAAGCGTATTTAAAAAACGTATTTAATTAAAAGTTAAAAAAATCTTTCAGTGTAAATATCTCATGTTCCAACGTGGACACCTGCAGCTTATAGACGAAGTGCGGCCTGTATATGTACAAAGCTTGTTTTCTTTTTAAAGTTAGTGGGTGTGGCTTATATTTAGGAGCGCTCAATAGTCCAAAAATTACGGTATGCATCTTTAGCGTTGCTAACAGTTCCTGTGGCAACCTAATCCTGACAGTTTGCCTGGTGTAACTGCACACCTTCAATCAGCTGTTTCTATTTGTTTTACATATTTTATATATTCTCTATTCGTATGTCTCAGGAAGTTTGGGTCAGAGCGCAGGTTGAGCCAGACTACGGCATCCCTGGACCAGATAGGGTTAAGAGTCTTCATCAGGTGCTGAAATCTTGAACCCTAGACCTTCAACGATTTAACCACTGAGCCTACCCCATTACTAGAAAGAGAAATTCCTGGAGAAGTTGCAGGTGTGATTGCAGAACGCTGCTGCAGCAAATCAGGACCATTCTGGTGCATTCTCTGTAAAACCAGCTGAACGCATGTAGGTTCTTGTGGCAACGCGATGAACCTGCCTGCTGTAACTGCACGGCTTCATTAGGCAGCATCACTATCATGCGGCTCAGCGGGTTTGCACATAAAAGATATTCCCTCAGCTTAGAATCTGTATCACTCAGAGCGCATCATCAGGAAATGAACTGGTAAAATGGTGGCACTTCTTACAACCACTTCCAACCCCAACCTCCTCCCGAGCAGGCTAGCCGTGCAGCATCACTGGTGGACTAGCAGGTTACAAGAGTCGTTTCCCTGACACTAAGCATCAGGCTTTAGGCTCAACACACCTGCTAACCCATTAATCTTTCTTGATAGTTCACCTTTCCGTTCTCCTTAGTATACAGTTTTTTTTCGGGTACGTCTTGGAGAAGTCGCCTTCTGTGGACGCCGACCGTCCTAATTGCTTCTGTTTCTTCGTGTAATCCCAAACTGGCTGCACGGTGTCAAGATCAGGTTTCTGTGGGGGCCAAACCATCTGCTGTTCCTTGTTGTTGGGGGAAGAAGTGCTATTCCTAACAGAGTACTTTTAGAAATAGAAAAACCTTAGTATGGATGTAGGGCACTCTTGCAGCGGCGACTGTTACACCACCTGCTTTGATTTTAAATGAAAGCGAGAGGAAATAATCTTGTGTTCTGCAGACGGCATGTCGCAAACTTAAGCAAAGCGTCTCCTGAGCCGGACTCCCGAGTCGTTTCAACCTGTGGCCGTGTTGGTAACCTGATTAGAAAACCTAATTTTTCTTAATGAGCAGCACTAAATTAGAAAAATCCCCTATTTTCCACATTTATTTTTTTTTTCTGTGTGTTTGTTTGATTGTGCTTTTACTCAACAAATGAAATGTCCTGTGGGACCTTTTTGCTTCTGAAAAATGTTTGTACTTCTGTGTTGTGTTTACTAATGCAGGTGATTAACTGGTTCCAGATAGTGAACATTTGACTAAAAGGCTCGTTTGTTTTTAAGTCAGTTCTTTTGTTCAGGCACTATTTGGTGAAGCAGATACAGTTGAGTTTTATTAGTCACATGAAGGTTAATCCCTTATGTACTGTTCAGGTCAAATTGGACCCGTTTTGACATTTAACAGCAGTAAAAACACTCTAAATGGAATTGTTTTAGCTTGAAAATTTTGTAAAGTGACCCAAAACACACAAAAATGAAAAGATTTGTACACACATTTTTGCACACTGATGGTCAGATTTCATCCGTATATCCATTAAGATGGATTTTAGATCTACCAGTGTGGCTCAAATCAAGGAAAATTGTTGTTTTAGGGAATCTTAAACTGAAACTGTACAGGCCATGTTTTATGTGTGTTTTTTATTTACATTTATTAATGTGACATCTGCTATTTAGACATTCTAAATAGATCTGCAGTTTAAAATTTGGTGTAGACACTTACTATGAGGGCTGCAGGGTGGGCAGTTGGTAGCACTGTTGCCTCGCAGCAAGAAGGTTGCCGGTTCGCGTCCCGGTGGGGGCACCGGAATCTTTCTGTGTGGAGTTTGCATGTTCTCCC
>NW_007577896.1:445019-473106 GCF_000690725.1 Stegastes partitus
GGGTGAATGACACAATGAAAGGTTTTGGATTAGAAGAAATCAGTTCAAATAAAGATGGAACAAGGGTTCATGCATGGAAATAAAAGGGAATACAACAGCTCTTCACAGTGGGTGTGCAGCCGCCCTGGTTCAGCAGCAGCAGTCATGGCTGATTATGTAAGCAGCCAAGTGGACAGTGAACTGGGGTAAAAACAGTCCTGAAGTCCGGTGTTACATGTGTCCGCGCTGCTGCACCGTCTGCCAGACTGTAACAAGGAGCAGAGCGTTCCTGCTGGGTGGCTGCCGTCCTTTATGCCACTGTGTGCTTTGTGCAGGCGCCGCTGCTGAAAGATATCCTGAAAGTGGCTGCACCGGGCAGCTCCCCGGTGGAAACGCGTGAAGAGTGAAAAATAGGGTCTCGCACCGAAGAAGTCATGTGTGCAAAGCAAACCCTCCCTGCATGAATAAAGGTTAAACTGAAATTATGGAAGTAATCCCGTCGGCCCAGCGGGACGGAGCTCGGTGCAGTTCAGGTCCCAGCACTGACGATGCACCGCAGCCGCTGTGTTTGTTGGTGTTTTTAGATGGTGTTTTCTGTGTCTGCACATACGGGACGACACGGGTTGGTTATGAGCTAGGAATAATAATGTGTACCAGAAATGTGCTATCTAAAAGTTAAATATGCTGCCTGCCAGTGTTATTAACATCCTCTCTGGCAGGATTCATTAACCCTCCGAACCCCAAAACCAGACGGCAGATTTACAAGACGTGTTATGTTTTTAAAAAATTGCTAAAATTAGAAGTAGAAGCTGTGAAAAACATAATGAAAATGTTTTTAACATTTTCAACTTCTGCCCTTGAAGAGCTCATTTGTGATGCTAAAATTCTCCCATTTTAAGCTCAAAACTGTGACATTTCATTCAAAAAAAAAATAAATTCTTCCTACATGATTACTTCAAAAATTCTCAAATAAAGGTTTTGTTTGCAGGAACTAGATCCTGTATAGAACTAAACATTCTGCGCTCCTCACCTCAACCGTAATGGCATTAGGCTTTCTACTGCAAGAAATAGAAACAAAAATCACACGTAGGTCAACACGTTTAGGTTATCAGCCGCACACAGACAAATCCACGTGTAGAATTTAAGTATCTTGGCTGCCGGTGTTATCGTCGTCCTTTCTGGCAGGATATATGAACCACCTGACAGTGGGGTTTGAAAGACCTTTTTTACAAAATCACCCAAATCACACCATGTATCACAGCTGGAAACTTTGAAAAACAGAAAAAAAAACCCTCCAACATTCAACTTCAGCCATAATGAACCCATTTGTGATGTGATGTTTGGCTGAGAAAAGCATCTGGCTCTAAGCCTTAAATCACGATATTTGATTGAAATCACTTTTTTCTACAACTCATAAAATCACCAAAAATAAACAGTTTGCACTAATTACATTTTGTAAAAAACAAAGAATTCTGTCCTTTTACAGCATAACCGTGTAACAGTTAGTCTTTTAACTGCCACCAATAGATATTTAATAAAAATTCTGGAATTAAAAAAAAACAAAAGAAATTAAGCTAAACTAGGCTGAACTGCAGGCAGTGTCTATAAATAGCAGACAGGAGAAAAGTATAGAGATCAATTGGAAATGTAAGTAGCAGATATTTGAAATTGTTTTTGTTTTTCCAGTATTGATAATACTTATTGTGCGTGTTGATTTCTGCTAAAAAAAATAAAATAAAAAAAAAAGAAAGAAATCCAACTCTCATTTTTGGTTTTTAGAATTTATACCATTCTAACTTTGATTTAGTGACCAAAGCCATAATTCAGTTCTCCCTACTTCTAGCCACGGTTCTGCTGTTTCCATTAAGGTGGAGGACATTATATTACAGTGAAAAATGAGCCCACAGCGAATAAAAATGTGACAGGAGTAAAATATGCCCAGAAGCTGCTTGACGTTCAGTGTTAACCTTAAAAAACAGGTAGAGAGCTGCTTTCCATTCACTGAAAATACATCAGTCAGCAGATACACCAGCAACCAGCAGCCTTGGTGAATCGGAACAGTACGCCCCATCCTGTTTTGGAGTTGTTCACTGACGAAAAAAAAAAAAAAAATGCTGCTGAGTTTACATTTGCCCTCAAGTGGAAGCACTGAATCAGTCAAAGTGCTGTTAAACGCAGCAGCACAAAGGGGCTTGAAATGTGAGGCCTTGAGGTGCTTTTCGGTTTTGAGCTCAGAAGCGAGTGCAACCTGGGATTAGAAGTCAAAACCTGTTATTTTCTGCTTTTAGTTTTTGCATAAGAAGAAATTAATATTTATTTATTGCATTTCAGGCAGTTAGAAAGTCACTCTGGAGCTTAAATTAGCTTCATTAGTCTCGAGCTCAAATTAATGCATTTGATCAACAATTTAGCCGCCAATAATGACTTCTCAAAACACCACACGCTGCAGAGTAATGGCAGCATAAACCATGCCTGTGTCCCGTGAATATTCATGCATTGTTCACAGTCGAGGAGCCAAACAGCTGTTTTTTTTTCCCCCCTTTCCTCCAACAATGTCTGGAAATATTCAGCAGCAGCCCGTCAAGCCGAGAGAAGATGTTTACCAACCTGGGCAGCTGGTGAGACACGAATCCCCCCCAAAAAATTAACAAGATCCAGCAGCCTTTATTGATTTTTGGCTAATGTATGCAGCAAAGTAGAAAATAAAATAATAATAAAAAAAATACATCACTTGGCTGCCCTTCATCAGGAAACAGCAGTGAATAAATCCATGTTCAGGGAGGAAACCAGACGAATCTGTGCACAACCAGACCTGTTTCATATTAGAAACCAGGCTGATAACTGGTGAAATATTGGACAAAAGCTGCAGCTCCAACGGTCACATCAAGGTCTCCGGGAAGCTGGCAGATTTAGCGGCCGTCGCCGAGGCTGTTGACGCGTCTGGACGTGATCTATCGGAGCTCCATTCAGACGCTGCTGCTCCATCGGCCTGCGACAGTGATTCAGACTTTTAATGTTCCTCGTGGCTCTATCTAGACCAACAATGACGATGGGAGCCACAGCTCACCTGCAACAGTTGATTAAATAGTGCATCAAATGAGTTAGAATGCACGAGTAAAGAAAATACAGTCAGAATAAGCAGCAGCCTGCTTTATTTAGGATTTCCTAAACACTAAATATTCTGCCCGTGTGTGAAGCTACTTCAGCTTCTGCTTTACCAACACTGAAAGAACAGAGCTGCTAGATCCTAATCCATCCTGTCTCCATGTCAGGGATCATTTATAATTAAAAGTAATTAATGAAGTGTGGTGGCGGTGTCTGCTGAATAAAGCATGAAGGTTCTCTGGAAGCTTAATTCAGCATCTGCAGACGGAGTCACAAACACAGCAAAAGGCAAACGGATGAGCTCAGTCAACTCAGGAAGGAAGGGAAGGCTTTAATACAACACATCAGTAGTTGATACCAAAAAGTGTGTGAACGTTGCTCTGATGCTCATGTGGATGCTGCTGCAGGTATTTAATTAACTCAGAGGAACGATTCCTACAAACAGCTGGAAGCAACAAATTAAACTGCAGCTCCTGTTGATAATTAGAGCTGTGACTTGACATTCAGACCCTCAACTCTTATCTGACAGGTTTTTAGCAAAAACAAAGGGAACCCATGAAAAACAGCCTTAACACACCGACAGCCTTGGACTCAGACTCCGACATGACATTTAATGTCACCAATCAGGATAACGGCGTATTATCTGACTGAACAATCCCACAGATTGGCTACGTTCACACTGCAGGACTTCAAGCTAAAGTCAAATTTTTTTGTGAAATCAGATTTTGTTGCGAGTTCGTTCACATTTCCAGTTAAATGCGACTTGTATGTGATCTGCTGTGTGAACTTCATACGACCCAAAAGTGTCCCGCATGCGCAGAAGAGGACACGACGACGTCACACGCAGTGAGCGTGGTCAGTGTTTATGGAAGTAAACATGGATGGTAACGGTGGAGCGTATCTGCCACTCCACCACCGCCGTCACTGATGGTGGAAACAGAACTGTGACTGTTAACTAAACTGGTATCAGCAGTCAAGTACTGCCTGTGTGTTCTGGCCACTTCCAACCCGTCAGAGTGCTGCCCCGGGGTGGAAGTGTCCCCCGACCACGACAGATATTCGGATATTCATCATTACTTGGATCTGTGTTGTTCAGACTGTCATGAAAAGACCAGATACAGGTCGCATAGGAGAAAAAAAATCTGATTTGGGTCACTTCAGCCTGCTGTCTGAACGTATTGACCTTTAATGTTGACCTGGCTCAAGACGGCCCCAACAAAAGGAGAGACACACCGAGTTTCAAAAATTAAAGCTTATCTTTATTCCCTTAAATGATATCAAATTAAAAACCAAACCAATATGAGGTTGTGAGAGTACATAGAGTCAGTGGTGTGTGTGTGTGATGTGTGCATGAATTATGTCTGTGCAAGTGTTGTAAATACAAATGTCCTGAACAAAGAAAACTAACCCATAACCAGACCTATGCAATACCTGCAGAGGGAAGCAGAGTAGAGAAAGATGGTTGGTATTCGTTTCCAGTGGTATAAAATCCCGTTGTTCGTTTAAGTCCCCCATTGAGGCCGACATCCCCAGTCGGCCCTTAAGTAACCCAGGAACACACTGGGTGTCACTGGTGCTCCTGATTACCTCAACCAGCCACTCACAGAACCAACAGTCGAACTAGAACCACCCACAAGACACAAGATGACCTCAGGGGGCATCACAATGTCAACTGACGGGTCCGTGCACAAGCTCACCGGTTAATTAGACGTGAAATCCAGCGATGCGTAGTGTTCTAACAACACACTATTATTATAACAACTATAAACAATAAGTATTAACAACAAATGAGCCTTCAAGCATCTGAACCTCCGTCTTGACAATCCGACAGCCTTGCTATCCGACATAGAAGAAGGTTTGACATTTAGTGTTGGATCATCGAGTCATGGCTGTAGTCAAATTCACTTCATTACAGTAAAGCTGGATTTTTATGGACTATTTTTTACTTGCGATGGATGTAAAACTGTCGAGAAGAGCGTTTTTTTGGTTCTTTTGCGCTCTTTGTGAAGTTTTTCGGACCAAAAGTGCTGCTGAAATGTGGAAAAAGTCCCCGTTAATGTGACTGCACGCAGTTTAGACTTGCGATGTGCAGGAAGTGATACAGAAACACCACGAGGTCCGTCCTAGCAGGATTGCTGTTGGGACTTTTACGGAAAAACGAGCAGGAAGCTCATTCAGACATGAAGCCGACACGCTCAGATTAACGGAAAGCCGTCTGAAAGGAGCTTAATAGACTTCATCAGTGTGTGAAATTCGTACAGATTGTGTCTAACTGCTTCACGAGCCTCACACAGCAACACAACCCAGACAGGAGGCTGTTGTGTGTTCGGTGTTGTTGCTTTGAGGCGGCAAAGTGTGTAACCAGGGAGGTCAGCGTGGCCCCAAAATGGCTCCTCTCTCAGCAGCCCCATGTGTGCACCAGGAGCTAAGAGCATCAAACCACTTGTAATCTGGTTTAGTGTCTTCAGTCTGGCTGCGCTCTCACCCAGTTCTGAACAATATCAAGGTTAAGTTGTTTTTGCTGCCAGATTGCGTCGGCTTTCTCATTGCGTTTGCAGAATGTGGGCCAAATGTAAGTGATAATGTAGGGCAGTGCTGGCCTTCACTAATTTGCTTTCTGGGTGCTCGGTTGGTTTCAACGCAAACTCTGTCACGATGACAGATGTCAGCTGTCTTATGCAAATGCCACCTTAATTCAGTAACAGCCGGCTTCACACTCAGTTACAAATCTTTGCACTTGGCAGATATTCCCAACTTGTTTACGATTGGAACTGGCAGGCGTCCAGTCCGAGGCCTTGTTCTGTAACTCCTGCCAAGGTGAAAAGAAAGACGGTCTCAGAGAAGTCCCAGGTTTAAGTTAGGCCAAGTATCTGCCTCGCTGAAGGCTTCTGTCGGCTGCAGGGACGCTTCCACAATTAATGTTTCTCCGCAGGGCTGCAAGCGACTGGCTCAGGCTGGAAATGTGGAACTTTAAAGTCTAATTGTTTCTGCAGTGCAAATTATATCCCCGCATTGTGATCTCCATGTGTTGCTGGAAAACGCTCCGACTGCAATAATTCTGTTATTACAAACCGCAGTACTTCGCCCAACAGCCATCAAAATGCAATTTTAAACCAAAACATGTGGTGAATGTGACTTGTGCAGGATTGTGTTCACCTCTGAAGCTTTTCTAAGTGCTCGGCTTCATAAAGCAAACACGCCTCATGCCGTCCAAGGTGTTGGGAAACACGACTGTAATACGTTTTTGCTTTTCTCCTCGCTGCTCTCTGACATCCTGCCTGTTGATGCTACCACAGGAGGTGGAGATGTGTGTGTGCGGTGTTTATTCAGCTCTGCTGGCGTGACTTCCCGCTGGCCTTATAATTACTCTGTAGTGAGGATGCCTCAGACCAACGTGAGGAGGAGCAACAATTGGATGCAGTGTCACGAAACACATCAGGGACAGATACTCCTGACTTGTTTAGGCTCCCAGATCCGTCCAAAGCCTTTCCTGCCGCTCTGCTTTTACTCCCTCCTGCTCTCTGCATGGCCTCTCTCTGTTTACGTCTATTTCCACTCCTCCGTCTCCTCCCGTCGCTCCTGCTTATCTCCTTCACCTCGCTCTGTCTCGCCTCCATTATTCCTGCTCTTTGTTTGTTCCGCCTCCCTCCCAGGTTATCTCCAGGTCTCAGAAAGGCAATAAGCAAGATTTTTTAATATCTTTTTAATGATGCATAAATTTGGATTTTCAATCAACTTTGAAGCCAATTAGAATGACAAAGCTGACACAATCAACAAGCAGCCGCTGACTGAAACTGTACAGCGGCGCCGTAAGAATATAAACATAATGATAATGAATGATAGCGGTAATGAAATTCTTCATCGGGAATAAACTGAGATTGTGCATCATAAGAATTCCTGAAGATTGAGAACTCTACCTTCGCCTGATGAAACATCTGCCAACATGCTCAGCAGCACGCGGCTTTGATGCGCACTTGATGTCGCTATCAAAGCGGCGACGCGCGACGCTCGCCGCTCGCCGCTAAGCCGGCGGTGAGGCGGCGATCTCAACCTCTGACCAGGATCAGCGGTGTTTGGCAAGCTCACATCAGAAAGTGAAATTCATCTTTCCAAAATAGCCTTGAAGCTGGTGACTACAGAAATAGATAAGTTACTGCAACACATGCAATCCAGGAAGATATCTCTAGTCAGGCAGCAGGTGCTCCAGATTCTGTTTTAACTGTGAGCAAACTGGAAAAGAGAAGCTAGCATGTGTCCACAGTTAATTCAAAATACACATATTTAAAATACAGTTCAGACCTTAAGTCTGCATTTTTTTTTTGTTCTGCAAAGTTTGCGGTTCGGCAAAATTAATTTGAACTTCGGCGCTTGGTGCTACGTAAAAGCTTTGAGTGGTTGAGTGGAGCAATTTTTACCACAGCGTGATGGTGTGGGTATAATCAGTTGTCTTAATCAAATAGCAAAAACAAGAAAACTGGCCCATTTTCCATTTCAAAACCCCCCCAAAATGGAAAAACCCAGAAAGTGTGCCCATTTTCCCATCCTAACACTGTCCATTAACTTTGAAAATTAAATGTAACAAAGTGGAAAACAACTCGTTTTCTTAGCTTTTTTTTTTTTTTTTGGTGAAACCCCATGTTTGCTTTTTTTAAATTTTTTTTAAAGCCACAATGAAGGAGAGCAAAGTGGGAAAACTGACTTTTTAGAGCTGAGAACGAAGCGGGAGTGTAATTAGACTAAATGTGTGAGATCACTTTGCGAATGAATTGTTGCCTACAGCTTCAGATTAAGCTCAAATGAACTTATTAATATAATATATGGTGATATTAGTTTGGATGAGGACCATTAATTCATAATGTGGAATCTGTTAAACCTATTCCATGTTCCTTATCCGTACAGAACAGAACATCAGAGGGCACCAAAAAGCTTTTTTTTAAAAACATGTTTTATTTAACTCATGAGGTTGACATTGGATACGCCACTTTAGCTGTATTGTTTTAACCCTTTATGGGACAAGTGACCATATTTGGTAACTTCTTTGGACCATATGTCCACCCTGAGCCTCTCCTTGAGGTTGAAGAACCATGTGACTTTTGATTTAGTCTTTATATTTGTGCCAATATCACTACGTTACAAAAAATGTCACTAAACAAATGTTCCAGGCACTTTATAAACACTTTGTTACTGGTTTGCATTGAACTCCACTTTGATTTATGTTTTGAGATTAGTGCCAAAACCACCACCCCAAGAACAATGTGACTAAATGAACTTTCCAAGCATGTTATAAATACATAGTTACTGGATGTGTTTGCATCATTACCTCAAACTGAAATGTTTCTATACAAATGTTTTTTTTGCAGTTTGTTAGTTTTTCCCTTTTTTTAAAAAATAAATTTCCCTTTTTTAATAGAATAGAATAGAATGCCTTTATTGTCACTATGCACATGTACAATGAGATTAAGAGCAGCTCCTTCAGTGCAATATAGAAGAATAGAATAGAATAGAATGCCTTTATTGTCACTATGCACATGTACAATGAGATTAAGAGCAGCTCCTTCAGTGCAATATAGAATAAAGAACAAAATAAAGAGCCAAAAATAAAAAATAGAAGAGATTTAAATATAAAATAAGATAAGTTATATATACAGTATAAGTTAGTTTAACCGTAGACGAACAATTTACCACATACGGTAACTTTATTAATCTTGATTCGGGGCATTTTTTTAAGTCACAAAAGTAAAAAAAAAATCTTGAAATATCCTTGAATATCACCCTATAGGGTTGAATTTTTCATTTTCCAAGTATTTCAAGGAGTGCCCTATAAAGCGTTAACTCCTCTTTGAAGCAATTTAAGGTCCAATAAATTGTGTTTTCATGCTGCACCTGCCATTTCTACTCCTTCTGCATTTTAGCATTTGCAAAATCCTCTTTGCTTCAGCTACCTCCAAGTAGCAACCTACCTGCTAAAATGACAAACTTTCAAGCGTTGGATCGTGCAATTAGGCAGCTCTGCTTGTTTTTTTTTTTTTGTGAAATATCCATTTAATTGGCAGTGCTATGTCCTCTATATGCAACAACTCCTCTGTAACTATTTCACAGGGACACTGTTGCTGCATCCTGGGCTTAGCATCGCGAAAGTCAGTTGTGATTGGTTAAAAGAGATGCAAATATGGCAGAATGATAAAGGAGATACAATGGTCTGGCAGCACCTCATTATGCCAAACGTCTGGATAATCCAAGCATAAAAGAGTTCACAGATCTGTGTCAATATGAGGAGTAAAGAAGGGGCCGTGCAGCGAGGAAGAGAATGAGGCTAAAAAACAGCCAAATCAGAGCGATAACAAAGAATGCCGGTTTGCCAAATTCATCTGGGTTCATTCCAACACAGCAGGTGTGCACAAGGCAAATTGGAAAATGGCAGCCAACCCGACCTGGTATTTACACAGTGAAGAGAATCACCTTCATGTCTGCGCAGCATGTCAAGAACGCTCTCTGGGATGTAGCTGCACATGTTTCCTCGTCGAGCATCAAGAGGAGGCTTCGTGGTCGTAACCTGAGAGGATTCACCACAAGATGCAAAAACAAAAAAAAACAAACCCCGTTGTGCCTCAGAAACAGAAAGGCCAGATTGCTGAGCGAACAAACACGCAGAAAGAAACCGGTAGAGCTCTGGAACTAAGTTCTGTTGAAATGAAGACAAAAGTGTGGGAGAGAAAACAGGAAGAAGCCATGACCCAAAGCCCACAGCCTCATCTGTTAGACAGGTGATGCTGCCTTGAGCAGGCTTGTGTGGATGCAACAGGATTGTTAAATCAGCCTCATCGAGCGCTGCACTAAACTATCAGTTCGGAACTTTGATTAATAATCAAATTAGCAGCGACAACCTAGATTACCATATCAATAGCTGGTAAAAGTTCAAGCGTGTTGGTGTTCTGATCAGTAGCGGGTGGCACTATTCAGTCTAGTGCAACACTAAACAGAGGAGCCTGACTGAAGCATCGATGGTGAGCAAGTGTGCATGTTGGAGTTTGGACCAGGAAGAATGTGTTTGTTATGTGTTCTTTGCCTCGATCTGCACGTTCATAGACTTTGAGGTACGTTCCCACTAAGTCTGTGAGGGTTCTGATGCAGGCAAACTGTCTCTGAGTTTTCATATGTGCAGGCTCATCCATTGTGACATTAGTGGCGTATAAACATGAGATGTGTCAGAAAAGTTCCAGGACTGGTGTCACAAAAGATGTATTTCAAATACAAACTACAAGTTTTCCCCTTTGAAGTAATCTTCCTGGAGTCTAACACACTTCCCCAGCCTTCTCCATGCACTCCTGGAAGGATTCTTCCGGGATCCTCTGCAGCTCCGTCATCACAGCCATCTTGACTTTGTCCACATCTTCAACATGGGTCCCCTTGATGACCCCCTTGAGCTTGGGGAAGAGGAAACAATCCCACGTAGCCAGGTGGGCTGAGTAGGGAGGATGCTCCAGCACAGAGATGTTCTTCTCAACCAGGAACTGTCAGATGCTCAGGGCATTGTGAGCAGGTTGTCATGATGAAGCAGCCACGAGTGGTCCTGCCACAACTCTCACCTCTTCTGAATGAAGCAAACACCACAGGATCTCTGTAGACTTACTGGTTGATCATCTGAAGGGGAAACCTCGTAGTTTGTGGTTTGAAATACATCTTTCGTGACACCAGTCCTGGAACTTTTCTGACACACCTCAAATGTGCACAAGCCAAAAATGGATGGTGCAAGAAAGAATCTGCAAGGAGGTTCATCTTTAGCTTATCAAACCTACATGTAGGATTTAGAGATGTTTATGGGGTTTTTTTGAGTTTCAGTAATTTGCCAAACTTGATGCATGAGTGCTGCCATGATGCCCTAAACCTTCTTTTTAATACAACGTCCAGCCCTTCTAGACTCACACACAGGCGAGGCCAGTTACATCTGTGAGGGTCTAGTCTGACTCTCCAGATGTTGACTGTGGGTATAAGACTGCTGTTAGCCCGTCACAACAACAATCGCTGGGCTAGCAACCTCCCACACTTTCAGTTTTTGTATATGATTTTGATCATGACCATGACCACAGGTGAGGGTAATGACCGAAAGAACGAGATCGCAGATACAAGCGGCCGAAATGAGTTTCCTCCTCAGGGTGGCTGGGCGCTCCCTTAGAGATAGGGTGAGGAGCTCAGTCACACAGGAGGAGCTCGGAGTAGAGCCGCTGCTCCTCCACATTGAAAGGAGCCAGTTGAGGTGGCTCGGGCATCTTTTCCGGATGCCTCCTGGACGCCTCCCTGGGGAGGTGTTCCAGGCGCGTCCCACCAGGAGGAGACCTCGGGGAAGACCCAGGACACGCTGGAGGGACTATGTCTCCCCAGTTGGCCTGGGAGCGCCTAGGGGTTCCCCCAGAAGAGCTGGAGGAGGTGTGTGCGGATCGGGAAGTCTGGGCGGCTTTGCGAAGGCTGCTGCCTCCGCGACCCGACTCCGGATAAGCGGGAGAAGATGGATGGATGGATGGATTTTGATCATAAGGATTCCCTGCTAGATTTTTTTTTCAGTGGATTATCTATTTTTAGTTTCCTTGTCACTCACATTTTGCAGGGCCACCATCACTACATTCTGGGATTAGCCCCGAGGAAGACAGTTGCGATTCATTTAAAGACATGCAAACACGTTCTTTCCCCCGATATCAAACCAGTAACGAGGTGCAGTCAGACCATTCTGTAGAGAGTCTAGTAATTAGATTGAGATTCATGCGTTCTACAAGAATGAACAAGCTAAATTTTACTGTATCAGGTTGTCTCTTCCTTTACCTCTAAAAGCGAGGCCTTAAAAAATGAAACCTTTACTGGATGCATTAAAGTCATTTCAGTGTTTTCAGGCCTTAATTGAAAGCATTTAACACCGCTGAAAAGGTCAGCGTTTATGGGTTTGTTTCACTGGCTGGCAGTATAGTTTTCTTATTATCATGAATATCCATCCGCTCTAATGCATCGCGGCGCTATATTGGATTTTGTTTCCTTCCTGTCCGGCTACGACGGCGTTTCACTGGCGTTTTTAAAAAATTAATAGACATGTAAACTTGGGTGTGTGTCCTTTTAGAGCAAGGTCTTCTGTCTCTGCTCGTTTAATGGAAAGAAATCCACCGAAGAGCACACAAACAAACCAATTTCTACCCTGACAGTGGCTTCAATAAACCAGCAGGGAACGCAATGGCCAAAAAAAAAATAAAGTGTTTTGAGTAATTGCCTTACTTTTTCTTGATAAATAAAATCTTTCTGTTGCAATATGCCCATTACTATCTCTGCGTGGCCTGCAGCCGCACAGATTGAAAGGCGTTTAGGGGAAAATTCACTAAATCACATCCTGCAGGACAAGCTGATGCGTGCTTAGGAAGACAAGAAAACGTAAATTGCAACTCTTGGCATCGTGAAATTATGGAATTCGGTGACATTCGCAGATTGATTGATGGTACGGCAGAGGTTGAGGTTCTTTTTCTGTTTTGTTTTGTTTTTAGCACTTTCCAGGAAGCCGATGTGAAAGCAGTGTTTTGCATATCGCCGTTGAAATTGTGTTTGATGTTTGTCGAAAATGTTCTAATCGAGGCAAAGGAAAGCAGTTTTTTTTCCCTTTCAGAAAAGCTGATTATTGTCGAAAATCAAAGGTTATGCAAACTAAGAGAGCATTGTGACGCTTTGTAGCGCCTCACATTAGACGTTTAGAGATCCATCTGTGCCGTTCCTGTCTGTCTTTCTGTGATGTTGACCGGCCGAGGGTCACACCGGAGGGCCTCCCCCCCCCCTCCTCACCAGAATTTCATTACAGCCGCAGTAGGAAGCCACAGTGTATATGCACAACAAACTGATTGAACCTCCTCTGCTTCCTCCCCTCCTCTCCCTGACGTTTGATGTCTCTTTCCTTTCACCACCCTCTTTATGTTTTCATCTCTCTCCCTCCTCTGTTACTTTTCCTCCTCCTCCTCTTCACCCCTTTTTTTTTTTATCCTGTCTGAATTTCTAACATCTTTTTCATTCCTCTTATCCTTTGCCTCCACCAGCCAAACCCAAGAACTCGGCCAACGTTGTGACCGTCCAGGCTGGCACCAAATCCACGGTGGTGGCCCGGTGCGAGGCGGCCGACGGCAAACCGGCGGCGACCATCAAGTGGCTGGCGTCGGCCGGAGGCAATCACTCGACCAGCACCACCAACGGGCCAGATGGCACGGTGACGGTACGCAGCGAGTATCGGCTGGTGCCCACGCCGGCGGATAACGGCAGGGAGGTGACCTGCATGGTGGAGCAGAGAATACAGGAGCGGCCGTGGGTTTATCCCGTCAAGCTGTCCGTGGAGTGTAAGGAAGACACACACACACATGCACACACACTCTTGATTAACTCTGTTTGTTGTTCCCAAATAATGTCCTCTTGAAGAAAATGATAAACGATGCACAGCCGCAGGGAGACTTTTTTTTTTAATGAACACGGGACCAAGTTAGGATATAAATCACTTGGCTGGATCTAAGAGTGCTCAGACACGGATCAGTACCTTGCACAGAACCCTTAGCCCTTTGCTTTATAGTCACCTGCAGCTGCTCCAACACTAATCAAAGCGTGTTGCTCAGTGTTTCTATAATGCGCGGCCGTGTAAAGCCTCATGTACAAACAGCACAGCGGACCTGCAGAATACGTGACCATTTTTTAACGAGTTTATGATGTAAACAATGTAGAACGAGGTCTCTTTCCCAGAAGTTGTGTACGGTACACAAAACAAGTGTAATATCGCCCAAATGTCAAATTAATTCAAATTTTATCACTCAGTTATTACTTCTAAGTTAAACTGTAGGCAGCTGTTGTGTAAAATCACAAAATTTACAATCTAGATTCATTATATTTAAAATACAGGCAACATAGTAGGAAGTAGGTGCAGCGTCATCACTGAGATTAACATCTTATTTATTCAATACTTCACATGTCAACCTTTTGTCATGTCAACCAGTGTTTCACAAATTTCTGGAAACATGTTCTACTGTTTTCCAGGCTTTTTTTTTTTTTTTTTTAAATCTATTCGTTGCTGGAGGGATTGTGTTGCTCTGTCTTTCCCATTTACCGTAATTTCCAGATTATTGCGCCCACCTGAATATAAGCCGCACCCACTAACTGTAAAAAGAAAACTAGTTTTGTACGTATACAGGCTGCACTTGTCTATAAGCTGCAGGTGTCCACGTTGGAACATGAGATATTTACACAGAAAGATTTAAAAACTTTTAATTAAGTCCCGGTAACATACACAAATATAAATATAAATGCTTTTTTCTGAACAGCGCCTGTAACACGGCTGGTTAAGAAAATAAAAACTACAGAAGCCTAACAGGAAAAGTCATTGATCGCTATCTTCATCTTCCTCCTGCACTAAAAGTCGTCTTCTCAGAATTACTCAGAATCACTTCATCACTTCCTCAGTCTCTCTCTGTCGTTGTCGCTCTCAACGTCACTTTGGTCTCGAGACAAATTCGTAAAATCCATAACTTAGCCGCATCATTGTTTAAGCCTCAGAGTTCAAAGCGTGTGAAAAAAGTAGCGAGTTATAGTCCAGAATTTACGGTACGTTGTAAATGTGGCTCCGGTTGGACAACAGCTTTAAAATTGTAATTCCACCGTTACCATCCGTCTTTACTTCCATTAACACTGAGCACGTGTGACGTCGTCGTGTCCTCTTCTGTGCATGCGGGACACTTTTGGGTCGTATGAAGTTCACACAGCAGATCACATACAAGTCGTGTTTAATTGGAAATGTGAACAAACTCACAAAAAAATCTGACTTGAGCATTAAGTCCTGCAGTCTGACGTAGCCTTGGTTTTGTTTGTTGCACTGAGTTTCTACTTTGGGGCCTGTGTTTTCATTATAGCCTGTCGAAAGTTACTCACTTCTGCTGGATGTTGTGTTCAGATCATCCTACATTCTTGGATCAGGTTGAGAGGCTTAAACCAGCTCTGACTTTGTTAAAGTTGTTTTAAATTATCTTCATCACATGACCCCAGATTTACCAGACTGTTAGCGAACACAGCAGCGTAATGCTAACACACATTTACTAAACAAATGACCCGACGTCCTTTACTTTTGTTATGAGAGTCTCTCCATGTTCAGCTTTGCCTCGTAGTCCTGATCAACCGTACAGCAGCAGAACTCTGTGCACTATTAACTGTAGCATCCTTAAGGCTCTTTATGTTCGCCGCAGTTTCTCTTTAGCTGCTAATTTCTAAGCAGATTGTGACAAATGCATCCACCCAGACTTGTATAATTGCCTACAATATGAGGACAGATAAAGCAGATGCTTCTAGTCGCTCCAAATGTTAAACCGGATCCCCGAACTTCAAAATGACTTTTTCATCTTTGTTTTTTTTTTTTGTTCTTCTTCCAGGACTTTGGGCTCTCAGGAGTCTAGAAAATCACATGTTTATACACAAATGCGCGCACACACACATTAGGTTTTTATTTAATCCATTAAATTCCGTTCTAATTAGCATGGGATTAAAATATTACACAGGTTCAGCGTGGCTTTAAGGAGATTTAGGGCTGCTGACAGCATCGTCTCAACTGTGTGACCTTGCTGCCGTTTACTGCAAAGATGGAACAGATTGTCTTTGTTCACCCTCCTTCTTCTTCTTCTTCTTATAATCTCCGGTTTCTAGATGCATACACACAAGCATCGATGACACACAATCAAACTGTCTGGCTGTCAAGCTGTTGGAAGAAATAACGAGGATATGTATAAGGAACCGCAATGCCTGCCCATCAAGCTGTCAAATTAGCGGCTTTTAAGAGACAAACTGTACAAGTCAGTACGTAGATTCAGCAGCGACATGCGTGCCTTATTTATTTATGTGTATATGTGTGTGTGTGTGTGTGACATAGAGCATGGACAGACAACCGTGAATACACAAACACATGATCATTTCTCGGATCGTATGCGAACCCCGATTCAAACCAGCCGCTCGTCGAATCGAGGACGACCTAGAATGAGCTGGAAACTGGTGCTCACAAAGATGGAAGAACCGCCGCAAACACACACACACACACACACACACACACACATGAACACACACATGAACACACACTAGCCGTGACTCCTCGCTGTGTGTATGTGTTGGTTTAGCGATGGTGTGAGGGATCGCGTCTCCTGTCTCAGATCAGCTTTTATAGGTCAGCGCTCTCTAGGAGGAACACACACATTACACAACACACACACATTACACAACACACACACTTACCCTCCCGCTTCGTCTTCATCAGACAAACCGGCCTCTTCCTCACACTCTCTGTCTCTGTGTGTTTAGATGTTATTGTTTTTAAATATGGGAAACATGAAGAGAGAAACAGAACAAGCCACTTAGCCTTTCTGCTTCTTTTAACTTCCTCCACACACTTTGGTTCGTTTTAACAAGATTATTTTTAACAGTGTCTCTTCCTTCTGCTGTTGGGATCCCTTGATTTTAGGCCAGAACTGCTTTAACCCTCAGAACTCCCAAGAAGCTTCTGGGCTTTTTTTTTTTTTTTTTTTCACTGTGGGCTCATTTCTCACTTCAATATAAAATCCTTCACCCCTATAGAAACAGAACAACCAGGACTAGAAGGAAAGAGAATTCAAGTGTTTCCTGTGAGGTATGATACAGTTATGATGCCATAAATTATTTTTTAAAAAACGGGGAAAAAAAAGAAAAAGTTGAATTTGTTTGATTATTTATTTTATAATAATTTTTAAAAAATCTGAAACAACATGTACAAAGTTTTTCCAAGTGCCCACAAATATTACCAGTACTAGAAAAATTCTGGCTCTACATACTGTAGATATTTTTCTTCTTACAAATTTCTATACTTCTGTTCTCTGCAAACACGTCCTGCAGTTCGGATTTTTCCAGAAGTTCCAGATTTTTTGTCACACGATTATTCATCACAGCAAAGTCAGTCGTGGTTTTTTAGCTGTGTCATGAAATTTAGATTTTTGGTTTTTTTAGCAGTTTTTTTTTTTTTTTTTTTAATCAGATTTTTTTGGATGTGTATAACTTTCTGTACAGGCGTCTGCTGGTTACTGTATGTGTGTTTTGTTTTTCTAAACTAAAAACCAGATTTTTTTTTTTTTTTTTTAATCAGATTTTTTTTTTTTAATGAATAAATAGATAAAATATGAGACAGAAAATACAATTATTTTGATGAAAAATCTAAAAAATAAAAAAAATTTAATATTTAGTTTTTAGCAGTTTATTTGTTTAATCTTATTTTCAAAATAAAATATGAGACAAAAAATAAAATGATTTTGATGAAAAATCTAAAAAAAAAAATGGGGGGAATTTCTATTTTTTATCAGATTTTTTTTTTTTTAAATGAGAGAAAATAAAAAGATTTTGATAAAAAGTCACTTTTTTTCTTTTTAGAATTTTTCGTTTTTTTTGCAAATTATTTTTTATCTGATTTTCAAAAATAAGAGAGAGACACAAAATAAAATGATTTTGATGAAAAATCACATTTTAAAATTTTATTTAGATTTTAGCAGTTTATTTTTTGTCTGATTTTTTAAAAATGAGACAGAAAATAAAATGATTTTGATGAATTATCACAGTTTTAGGTTACGATCTGGTTGGTTTTAAAGATGAAAACGAGGGTCACAAATAATTACTTCAGAGATCATCGCACAGCTGACCATTTGTAGAATTTTTTTCCCTGTTTTCACAGTTTCATGCTCTGATAAATGGTGTAATTTTAGCATGTTTTAGACAAAATATCATCTCTGTCAATGCCTCCAGCGGGTCCTGCAGTTTGGAGGGTTAAGGTTTTCCTTTTCACATCTTTGGCATCAACACCGATGCTTTAAGCACCGTCAGGCACTTTTTTATTATTATCTATTTTTTTTTTTTTTATCTTGCACTGAGGTTCATTTCACTGTAGTTGTGTGATGCAACACGCTGACACAGATGGAAATCAAAACTCTCAAAATGCCAGGAGTTCATCAGGCCATTCAGCCGCTCGGCTCTTATCAAGTTTTCAGTCTGACACATGTTAAAGAAATTACACAGCATGCCTGTCTGATAAAAATGCCAGAGCCTCTGTGCAGAACTGGACTTGATTCCTGGTGTTTCGGCCTCTTAGCATGCTCGTGAATTGGGCCGAGTCATTTTGAATTCCAGTATTTAGAAAGTTTTTCTGCAGAAGTAACGCCGTTTGGACGGACGGGAAATGAGACACGCACTAAAAAGTTCCCATAAAATATCAAATGCAGATTATGTGACGCCAACAAAATGCAACGAGAGACGTTCTTCAAAGAGCCTTTAAGTGAGAACCCAAAGAAATCCAATCACGGAGCTTTTGGAAGCTAAACAATGCACCGTTAAGAAAACCTGCAGCTTAGATTAATCCACTTCTTGATTCTTGGCCAATTTTTCTGCTGCGTTTTTGCTCCTAACTTTGAGGAATTCTGAGTTTGCTGCAGCTCTGATTGAAGCCACCGACCGGCTCCTCGTCTGTGGCTGTGATTATTAAATTGGGGGATTGTTACGACCCAACTTACCAAGGAGAAGGAGGGCAACATATGAACCACCACATGGATGCAGTTGTACCAACCCTGAATGTATTTAAACCCTCTGAACCCCAAAACCCTCCAACAGGTTAGTTCTCTTTTCAAAACCTGCCAAAATCACACCATTTATCAGACACTATAAATGCAGAAAGAATTGTCAGATTTGAACTTTCCAACGGTCCTTGAACTACTCGTCTACAGGAATTTAACCCAAACTTAACTTGTAACCGCAATATTTTATGAGCATCCCTGAATTCGGGCGCTGCTGTAGCTCACCTGGTTGAGCTGGCGTCCCATGTGTAGGAGCTGTAGTCCCCGACGTGGAGGTCATGAGTTCAAATCCCTCTCATGGCCCTTTTCTGCAGGTCCTTCCCTCATTCTTCTCCCCACTTTCCCGTCTCTCTCTCTCTCGACTGCATCATCGAAAAAGGCAAACACGCCAAAAAATAAAATAAAAAACACTTTATTCTACGTGTCTTGTTCAAAAATCAGCCAAAAAGAAACCGTTTGCATTAAAAAGATAAATAAACTAAACTAAATATGTAATAAAATAGATATAATAATAGTAAAAGTAAATAATAATTAATTAATGATAAAAATATGTAAAGTAATTTTCTGCAAGGTGGCTCGGTGGTCGGCACCGTTGCCTCACAGCAAGAAGATTCACGTCCCGGTGAGGACACCCGGGATCTTCTTTCTGCGTGGAGTCTCCATGTTCTCCCTGTGCAGCGTGGGTTCTCTCCGGGTTCTCCAGCTGGGATAGACTCCAGCCTCCCACGACCCTAGTGAGGATGAAGTGGTGTATTGATGATGGATGGAATTTTCTGTAAAACAAAACAACAAGTTCAACAATTCAGGGACTTTTCATTCCAACTGCAGGTTTACACAAAACAGGCAGAAGAATTATGGAGACAGATTTTAGAATATCTATGATTGGTAGAGCCTCCATTTACTTTCCAGTGTTGAGAAATTTTGCACGTGTTGGTTTCAAGGTTGTCTTTTTTTGTTGTTGTTGTTTTGTAAAATAAATAATCCAAAGAAAATGCANTCCATTAAATATATATTTACACATACATATATATGGTGTATGATAAAAAATTACATCACAGAAGACAAAAGTATTCATCTGTATGTTTATATGGTGACTGTTGAAGAATAAAAACAAAGAAATGGACATTATGCACAATTTTTGAACGTTTTTTTGTTATTTTTTAAAACTCAACATACAAATAATACTTTTAAAAATCACGCATGAGTGTTTGGATGTTAGATTACAGCATCCTTGCTCCCAGATTTTCACCATTTTTTTTACCTTTTTTTCTTTTTCCGGCTCAGCACCAAGCATGAGGTTCCTCTTTTCATCTAACAAGCTCACTGCTCTCACTTTCCTACCGGCAATAGTTAAGAATCCCGTGTGAACAAAATAGGACTAAAAATGTCACAGCTGCTGGATCTAAGCCTCGGTGATGATGGGAGTATTTAACAGAGATGTTGGCGGTAAAACCCTCCCAGTGATTCCACGACGGAAAACACGGCGTACTGACACACTCTGACATTTGAAAACGCTGCTTTCTCCAAAGTCACCTGCAGCAGCGTGAGCGCGTCGAGCCAATTAGTTCGGCACAAGACAAGATTGAGGAGGGAGATCATTACGAGTGACCCTTCTGCCGAGGAACTGACACTATCAAAGGTCAGAGCCGTTATTCGCTCGAGCCGAGAGGAGGGAAATCATGATGTGGCTCGTCACGGTGCAGCGACACTGTGGTACCGACAGAACCTGAGATTAGTTTGTCGTAGCCCGTGCAGCTAGCACAGATAGGTTTTTATGTAGAGGTTGAGAACCACAGAAATCACCAAATTTACATCATTTATCAGAGCTGGAAACTGTAAAAACACAACTAATCAGTGGAGTTTCAACTTTCTGACAGTCCTTGAACTACTCACTGCTACGAATCGGGATATTTCATCAAAATCGTTTTATTCCACATGTCTCATTTAAAAATTAGCCAACGATAAACCGTGAGCTCTAACTAGATTCTGTAAAAAACAAAAAATTCTGTTATCCTTGATGCAATAACGAAGCTATTCGTGGCTCAGCTACAACCAACAGTCATGTGAGGAAAATTCAGCGACTTTCTGGCTGAACTGCAGGTTGTTTCCACATAGAAGACAAATATGGAAACACATAAAAATACAAGTAGTTCTGGTTTTTGGAGCCAGTATTTTTATTTCCAGTATTGATAACACCTGTGGACACTTGGAAAAATGTTGTTGATATCACCAGTTATGTAAAATAATAATTAAACAAATACAACTTCCCTTTTTTTTTTTTTTTAATGATTTATGATGTTCTAACTTTGCTTCCCTGCACAGAAGACATTCCTGAGTTCTGTCTCCGTCTAGTCGTGGTTGTGCTGCAGGACTTTATATTGCAGTGAAAAATGGGCCCACAGTGAGGAAAAAAAAAAACACCCAGAAGCTGCTTGAGGTTCAGAGGGTTAAGTGACTCAGAAGTGGCCCGCTGCCTTATCTCAGCCTCCTGCTTTCAGCAAATCCAAAACGCCGCGGCGCTTCAGCTTTCATTCCGTCAAACTTGTGCCGTCGCGAGCTGCGGCGATGGAAGCCAGTTCCAGTCACTCGGCGTGAGACGCGAAACCGTCGGGCTCCGAGGGGCCCCGGCTGGAAAAATAACGTAACAGCTAATGCCCCGGCACTTTGTGTGCGCGGGGCCCGACGCACCCCGCTAATTTCCCCGCTGAGAACTGTTAACGGCTCCTCTCTGTTCCGCTAAACGCTAGATGAAAGCGTCGTGCTGTCTGGCTTCTCTGCCGCCGTCAAGCAGCCATCACGATTCCCCCTCGGCCTTAGACGAGGAGGAGGAAGAGGAGGAGGAGGAGGAGGTGTAAGGTTGCACCAGGAGGAGGAGGAGGATGAAGGAGAAGGAGGGACAGTCCATTTGTGTCTCATCTTTGCTGGAGCTGAAACGCGACCGTAATGCAGCGAGAGATTTCGGTGTGATGAGAGTAAAATGTGTACAGCTTCCCTCCCCCCTTATCTGCACACAACCCTGAGCCTCATCCATCAACACGCACATGATGCCAGCTATGCATGGCTTGCTTGGTTGCCGTGGCGCCAGCTGGATCTGCCCAGTGCACCGTGCACACAGAGAGAGAGAGAGAGAGAGAGAGAGGGGATGTTGGCAGAAAAAAGTGATTGGAGTGGAGGATGGGAGGGGATGTAAGGTGGGGTGGGCAGCAGAATAAAGACAGAGAGATTGCAGAAGGCCTGAAAACTGAGATAAAGAGGAGGTGGGGAGAGGAGGGGGGAGGTACAAACTGAGGTAACAGCAGGAGAAAGAGTGGCAGGAAAGTCCTCTAAAAACTCTGATGACTTCTGGTCCAGTTTGAAAGCGTGAGCTGGCAGGAGGCTGCGACCCCCTCTGTCCTCCGTCCACCTCCTCCCCCCCAGCATGCAACACACACATACCAAAAAAAAAAGCCCTTTCATGGGGAGTCCAGCTGGCGGTGGGCTGGGGGCTGCACTCACATTCACACCCCTGCACACATTCAGCCACATCTGAGCGGACCGGTGGAGAAGTATTTCCTGGATGGCCTGCGGCAAGTGAGATAGCTGTCCAGTGGAAACGCTCTGCACAAACACACACACACACACACCTACACACACACAGAGAGAGAGTCGAACAAATTGGGCCGTGCAGCAGCTCTGTGCATAAAATAATCAGATGATGTAGCCACGAGGGGGAAGCGCTGGCACCGACTCCGGCTGACATAAAGCCCGCGGTGACCTCCGCTCGACCTCAGTGCAGGATGCAGGCGAGGTCGAAGGGCGTCTGTAGGAAACGGTCGTCGGATGCTTCAAAGGTGAATAAACACGGGAGTCGTTGCTTTACTATCAAGAATATCCTGGAAAACTATGCAGAGCTGCATCAACAAAATTCATGTTTGATTTTTTTCAGATTGCAAAATGCAATAAAAAGACGGAATGTTTTCCCGGTTTCAAGGTCACGCCTTCAAATTGGGCTTCATCCAGACAGTCAAGCCTGAAGGAAAAACATTCAACCATCACAAACATACTGTAAAATAATACAGTCATTTTCCATAATAAATGCATTTTGTAGCCTTGTTTTTACATGAAATTGTGCATATTTCAGTGTTTAATATCGGATACTTGTATATGTAAAAAGATGAAATTGAGCATATTATTTGATATAAAAGGACAGATAGATGGATAAATTCTCTATATATTGCATGATTGCCAGTGCATATAGATATTATTAACTGTAATTCAACCTTTTAGTTGTAAAAACTTCTTCTCCAACTCTTTGTTTTTGTTGATTGTCAGTAATTTAACCAAACTGTAGAAATATATTTGCAGTGTTAAACTTAACTGTAAGAGTTCCACCTATTAAATGAAGAGGAACTAACTGTGTGTTTAATTTAAATTTATAAATGTAACTGTCATTTGTTGTTAAAACAATTCGAAGAAGGAAAGGAAATTTTCAATAACAGACTTTTTTTCTTTTTACATTTTTTTTTAACAATAAAAATCAAACTTAGAAGGATTTTTAAAAAATAAAATTAGACTTTATATAATCAGCTCGCACACACAAGGAATTTGAAATAGTGAATGAAACTGTGGTGCTCAACAACAACAACAAGACAGGCAATAAATATAGAAATCTAAATTTTAAAAAAAAATCTAAATAAAATATTGTATGTAAAAGACAAATATAAAGATCTGTAAAAGAGACATAAACGTACCTAAACCACTTTTTTTTTAACAATAAAAAACTGTAACATTCTAGTGAAATTAGACTTCTTTTTATTTATTTCTATTATACAGATATATTATAGTATTAATTATTTTATTTATTTTTTTATTCATGAATGGCTGTTTTTAGGAAGAAAAATAACTTTTAAAAAATTTAGTTGTATCAAAATTGCCACTTATGTATTCGACTAATTGATTAAGTGACAAAATATTTTTAGCTTTTGAAAACGACTGAAGATTAGTTGTTTAATATTAGAATATGCCTGCAGTGGGGCGTTAGCTCTGTGGACGCTGCCGGCTCTGTTTGCTCAACGGGACTAAATGTCACAACAACAGCAGAAAACGAGGAAACATAAACGCGGGAGCCCTTTGACGCTGTGCCGCCCGGACGTTGCTCCGTCCTCTAAATTCTCTCTCGCACATGTGGACACGTAAACCGTCGGCTAGCCAGCGTCTCTGCGGCCCCGCGGGGTTTCCAGCGCGGCGGATGTGTTGCTACAGCAACAGAGCGGAAATAGCCGCCTGTTTACACTCCCAGTCAGATCTCATCTAGTCTTCACGTCGAGATCGAGCTGATTCAGTTTCCTCTGGTTTACTGTAAAACTGTGGCGAAGCAAATAAAAACCAGAACAACTCGACCCCTCTGCTGAACATGTGAGCTGCAGGAGGTGTGGAGCTGAAGTTCAGAATATTAGAGTGCCACACCTGAATAATGGGATAATTTAATAGGAAAATGCTTTGTTTGCTTTATTGTGTCTTGAGTGGGATTTCCCATCGGGGCCTATGAGCGCCACATTATTTGTTTGCTCAGATCATTTGTGTTGGGCGCCTTGCTGCCTCTTTGTTGTTACCGTGTTATTATCGCTTCCTGAGTCGGTCTCGTCTGTCAGCCTGCTGAGGTTTATCGCGCTGGAGGAGGAGGAGGCTGCGTTCTGTCAAAACTGCAAAAAAACACAAACGTGGCTGTCAGAGCTGCGCGCCAACGCAGCGTGACGTTATTAACGAACGTCACGTTTCATGTGAGATGTGCCTAAAAATAATGACAGACTTTACAAGTCGACGGGAAACTTCGGCGGCGTCTTGTTTTCCTAATTCTGCTTAAAGCGACGCGTCGGGAGTTTGACACAAAGTTCGACTCGTGTCACAACATGTCGCCAATAATCCTCAACGTGATAACGGTCCACGGAAGCGCTTCACATGAGGTGAAACAAAGGCAATGCAGGCAGTCTTTATGACCCCATTTAATGTNGAGCAAAACATGAACCTACGTTACCTTTAAGTTGAAGCCAGTTTCTGGAAAAAGTTCTGATGACTGGATTTCACAGTGAGAAAAATAGACAATAGCAGACAATCCACATTAATCACCATTCAGAGGAGTGTATACGTGCCCAGGTCAGCCCAAAAAAGAGCTGGTTTCCATCAGCAGCCTGTTTGTCTGATGTTGTTCAGCATCCAGAATCCATAATTATGGCTCAATACGTGATGTACAAATGTTAAATTAACCTTCATTCTAATAAAAGCACACGGGGCCCAGATGAGCGGCGTTCACAGTTCGGTTAAATACACCATAATAGACTCAAAGACACAGATATTTAATGAGCATAATCTTGTTAGAGGTGGAAGAAAACAATATCGGTGTTGATATTGTGTCGTCAATGAGCCGTTGCTTCAGATTGTGCTTAAAGGAATAATAGGACGGAGAATGCGGTATCGAATTCCATTGATGTGATGCTCTGAAGGAGGCCGACGTCTGGCTGAATGTAGTTTTTTGTTATTATGATTATTATTATTACTGCATGTACAGTTGCTCTGCTTGCTGGAGATGTGAAGTCAGTGACGTGGACCAGCAGAGGAGGAGTTAAACCTTATAAACTACATCAGAACACATCATATTTCTTTTGGATGTACAGACGATGAAACTGAGCAGCGTCTTGTGCCTGCTTGTAGAAGAATTCCAGTGGTTTTAGGACTACAACATGTGTATTAGAGCAGCTCATGTCATACATACAGCTTTAATGAACAGTGACAGGTGGATGTGGGTAATGTGAGGCGACTCTGGATGTTCTGAGCAAAGCAGATGATGTGAGACGTTAATAAATCTCACTTTAACTGAATAACACTTTGAAAACAAGGCTTTACTAAGAGCCTACAGTATTATATAAAATACTACCTGATCTTATCAAGTATGTATGTTCTACAATAAAATATAAAATACACTTTTATCTGACTAAATTAAATATTAGGGCCCTACAATATTATTAATTATGCAACTTTACCTGCCAAAGTTACATATTAAGAGCCTACAATAATATAGACAATGTAGATTTTACTGACTAAATTCAATATTAGGACCGTATAATATTAAGAATTGTGCAAAGTTACCTAAATAAGTTACATATATTAAGTTTAAAACCCCACAATATTATATAAAATACTAATTTATCTGACTAATTTAAATACTAAGACCCTACAATACTATATAAAACACAACAATACCTCACTGAATTAAATATTAAAACCCTACAGTATTATATGAAACACCAGTTTACTAGAATAAATAAATATTAAGATCCTACAATATTAAATAAATTAGAAAATCACCTGACTGACTTAAATATTAAGGTTAAATTCCTGCAATCTTATATAAAACACTAATTTACCTGACTAAATGAAATATTGAGACCCTACAATATTGTATAAAATAGTAATTTACTTGACTAAATTAAATATTAAGACTCTACAATATTATATGAAATAATAATTTACCTGATTAGTTCAAATTGTAGGACCCTACAATGTTATATAAAAACAAATGTATGTGACTGATTTAAATATTTAGACCCTACAATATTATACAAAATACACATTTCTCTGACTAAATTAAATATTAGGGCCCTACAATATCGTTAATTATGCAAATTTACCCAAAAAGTTAAACATTAAGAGCTTAAAATATTGTAGACAATGTAAATGTACCTGACTTAATTAAATATTAGGACCTTACAATATGATATAAAACACAAAAATACCTCACTGAATTAAATATTAAAACCCTACAGTATTATATGAAACACCACTTTACTAGAATAAATAAATATTAGGATCATACAATATTAAATAAATTAGAAAATTACCTGACTGAGTTAAATATTAAGGTTAAATTGCTAAAATATTATATTAAATACTAATTTACCAACAAATTTAAAGTCTAATAACCTACAATATGAAATAAAATACTAATTTAGCTGACTAAATTAAACATTAAAACCCTACATTATTATATAAAATACCAATTGTCTGTCTAAATAAAATACTTAGACCCTACAATATGATATAAATACAAGTGTAGCTGACTAAATAAGATATTAGGACCCTACAATATAATATAAACTACTAATTTATCTGACTAAATGAAATCGTAAGGCTCTACAATATTATATAAAGTACTAAATACACGACTAATTTAAATACTAAGACCCTACAATATTATATAAAACACAACAATACCTCACTGAATTAAATATTAAAACCCTACAGTATTATATGAAACACCAGTTTACTAGAATAAATAAATATTAGGATCCTACAATATTAAATAAATTAGAAAATTACCTGACTGAGTTAAATATTAACGTTAAATTGCTACAATATTATATTAAATTACCAACAAATTTAAAGTCTAAGAACGTAAAATATTAAATAAAATACTAATTTAGCTGACTAAATTAAACATTAAAACCCTATATTATTATATAAAATACCAATTACCTGTCTAAATAAAACACTGAGACCCTACAATATGATATAAATACGAGTGTACCTGACTAAATAAGATATTAGGACCCTACAATATTATATAAACCACTACTTTATCTGACTAACTTAAATACTTAGACTTTATAATATCATATAAAGTATTAAATACATGACTAATTTAAATACTTAGACGCTACAGTATTTTATGAAGCACTAATTATCTGACTAAGTCAAATACTGAGACCCTACATGATTATATAAAACATCTAGTTGAAGAGAAATCTGAAGCAACACAGACATCAGATGTAAATTCAACCAGATATTAAGACCCTTTAATAATATTAATTATGCAAATGTGCCTGACTCGCTTCAAAATGAAGGTTAAATCTCTGCAGAGTTACATAAAGACACACATTTATCTGATGGATGAAGCATTCAGGCTGCAAACAAAGTAAATAACAAGTAAAAGTCCTGACGTTGTCTCCTGCTGTGTGTCTCAGACCCTCCCTCGGTGTCCATAGAGGGCTACGACAACAACTGGTACGTCGGCCGCTCCGACGCCGAGCTGCTCTGCCTCGTCAACGCCAACCCGGCGCCGACCACCATCACCTGGACCGCGTGAGTACCACCGACCGTCCACCTCCACCTGAATCCACACCGGTTCTGGTTACAGTTACATCATACAGAATGCTGCTGCTGCTCTGCTTTAAGGATGACTGGAGTGTTTTTCTGATAAGACACGTGGTCCTGATGGACAGATGGCGGCTTCCTGTGTGTGGAGGAGCAGGACACAGTTCTTCTCACATCGATGCTGCCTTTGACTATTTTCTGCCTTTTTGATTTCCTTTCACTTCATGTTATTTAATCTAAACTCTCAGACATATGGC
>NW_007577896.1:474224-495447 GCF_000690725.1 Stegastes partitus
GCCAATAATCCTCAACGTGATAACGGTCCACGGAAGCGCTTCACATGAGGTGAAACAAAGGCAATGCAGGCAGTCTTTATGACCCCATTTAATGTCTAACATAATTTTTTCCGTTTTATTTAAAGGGCTGTTGACACATAAACTTGGGTAACAATTTTAATGATGCTAATTTTCTGGAGGTTTAAGTTGCTGGCGTCAAACTGAACCAAAGATAAAAGATGTCAGGTTTAAACGTCCTCTATGAGGTCATTCAAAAGCAAGAATTAACAGAAATAAAGACTCGTTCATGTCAAAGTGAAAACTGATTTTCGTCGATTTAAAAAAAAAAAATCACAATTCTGAATGATATATTTTTGATTTATTGGGCTACATTTGTTGTAATCTGCTTCCAATTTGACATGAAAGTCTTTTTTTTTGTACATTTTGTCTTAAAACCACATAAAATTGACTGTAATTCAATTTTAACAGGCGCTGTAGAAAAGGATATGCATTATCATGTTTGTACGCCATTAAAAATGATGCTTTTCGTCATTTTGTCACATAAAACAAACGGCTGTATCGCTGTTTTTAGATGATAGAAGAGTTTGAGTACAGGTTGTTTATTAGATTAGATCGATATTATTGACTGTGACTGTCATCGACCTGTTCTCATTCACTATGAGGTAAAAATGGAGATTTTCATCGAGTAATGAATGAAAAAAAAAAGCATTTTTTTGTATATTTTACCGCGTCTTTAATAATAACTCGTATCATTTCTGTGATGTGAGAATCCCCTTTGGTTGACGCTCAGGTCGCATAATTATCGATTTCCTCGCAGTCGTGTTATTCCGGCAACTCGGGTGAATCCAAATCTTGGCAGGAACGGCGGGAATGATTTCATCCAGATGAATTTCATTTCCACACTGAGCTGATTTCCCAGTGAACTCAGGCTCCCAGAAGTGAGCCGCAGAAGTAAATATGTTTCTGTTCCCACAATCGGAAACAAAGCCGGCGGAATCAGATTGAAACTTCCAGAAGCTCCGGTGCTGCCCCCTCGGTGTGACTGCCGGCTCGGCGGCCACGCCGGGGTAGCGTCTGTCAGGGAGATAAGAGCCCAGGAGAGGCCTCGGGCTGCAGCTTATCACACAACCAGGCCTGCAGGGGAAACTCTGCCGCACACGTGTGCACACGAGCACGCGGCCGCGAAGCCGTCCGCGTACGAGATCGGAGGTGGGGAAGGTGGCTATCGCGCCTCGGCATCGCGGGCAGCGCTAACTTTAGCCTCTTCCTCTATCTGTCTCGCAGCAGGACGACCTTCCAGCCGGCAGATTACCACCAGCGGCGGCCGGCGTGGGGCTGCAGAGGAACGAGTCGGGAAGCCGAGTGTGTTTCCGCCGCGTGGTTTATGATTAGAGCTCATTCAGTCACTGACCCGGGGCAATCAAAGCAAACGCTCGCCGCGGCGCTCGTGTTAATCGAGCCGCCGTGTAAAATAATCAGCACATCTCTAGTTGGAGGCCGACGATTAGATTCAGTTCGTTGTGGACCCTCAGAACTCACAGGATGCTGCTGCTGCTGCAAGGTGCACTATGGGTAGAATGTCGACAGCGTTTTCAGGCTTTTCTTCATCACAGCGCGATGCTATCAGGAAAGCTGTGACATAATACGACACCATTATAAACCGCAGATAACAAACTAAACACACTGGCCTTCTTTTGAACTTTAAATAATCTCACAGATTAGATGGAAATCTATCAGTGAAGATGCCCAAAGAACACATTTTTACATAGATTCTGGATCCTCAGAACTCACAGGATGCTGCTGCAAGGTGCATTATGGGTAAACTATCAGCCGTATTTGGTTGTGTAGACAGTTTTTCTCATCACAACACGATGCTATCAGGAAAACTCAGACATAATTCTGCACGATTACAAACTACAGATAACAAACGAAACACTCTGTCCTTCTTTTGAACTTTTAATAATCTCACAGATTAGATGGAAATCTGTCGTAATAGACGCCCAAATAACAAACTTTACTTCAATTCAGTTCATTCTGGATCCTCAGAAGTCACTGGCTGCTGCTGCAAGGTGCATTATGGGTAAACTATCAGCCGTATTTGGTTGTGTCAACAGCTTTTCTCATCACAACTTGATGCTATCAGGAAAGCAGTGACATAATTCTGCACGATTATAAACTACAGATAACAAACTAAACACTCACTGCTCCTTTTGAACTTTTAATAATCTCACAGATTAGGTAGAAATCTGTCGTAATAGACGCACAAATAACTCATTTTTCTTCGATTCAGTTCGCTCTGGATCTTCAGAACTCACAGGCTGCTGCTGCAAGGTGCATCATCGGTAAAATATTTTGTTGCATCAACAGCGTTTTCAGGCTTTTTCATCCCAACACGATGCTATCAGGAAAGCTGAGGCATAATTCTGCACTATTATAAACTGCAGATAACAAACCAAACAGTCTAAACACATTCGGCTTCTTTCTTCTCTCTTTTTGAACATCTAGTAATCGCACAGATTAGATGGAAATCTGCCACAGAAGACGCCCAAACAACTCATTTTTCTTCGACTTTAATGCGCCGTGGAACACTTTATATTCGGGGATAATGCTCACAACTAACTCAAACGGAAAAAAAAGATGAGAGAACTGGTAAATTATAACATTTAAGTGAGCAATTATCTGCCCTGTCCCTGGCAGTTATCAGATAACATGTAACACGGAGACTAATTACCCCCCCGATGCTGTGCAGAGGCTGCTGCTGCTGCTCACATCGCTGTTTACGCACCGTGTGGGAGTGGACTGTCTGACATGCTAGCAATTAAAATGGGATGTTTTCAGTTTAATTTGGGGCTTTAAATGCAAAAAAAAATTGTTGCATGTTTTAATTGAAATGAAAATAAGCATCACTTTACTGCTGCGAGAAGTCGAGAACAGAGCATCAGAAGCAGGANCCGACTTCGAGCGGTGGTGGAGGCTTTCCGCTGACCCTTTCCCCACAGCGGGGTCAAACCGCAGGACGAGGGCCGACGCCAAGTGTTCAGGACTTCACATTGAAGCGGCTCTCTGGGAACTGGAGGTGTTTGGGTTTTTATTGTTATTTACAGCTGAGAACCCGTAGCTCCGCTGGGTGTAAATGAAACGCGAGAGTCGGCCCTCGTCGCAGCGTTTTGGCCCCGCGGCGGACGCGACCATGTCGGGATTGTTGGAGGATTTCTAGGGTTCAAGTTGGTGTGAGCCAGTTTGCCCAGGTTTGCTTTTCTTTCTGCTCTTTCTTGTTTTTCCCACCTTTTCCTTTCTTTGCAGATTTTTTTCTTCTTCTTCTTCTCCCCACTAACACCTCCAGAAATAAAAGTGCTCTGTCTTTCTTCTTTTTTTTTACCTTTTCCTCCCTTCTGTCTGCTCACACTATGATGATGGTGTCTGCATGCAGTCTTGATCTTTCTGCCGGGGTCTTGACTTTTACCAGTCCGGTGATTTGGGCTGCTGTTTGCCACGGTGTTCGGTTCAGGGGGTTTTTGTTTTTTTTTTTTCCTCTTTCATACATCGATCTGACACACACACACACACACACACTCATACCTCTGCACACACAAACCCAGGAACATGTCGGCATGTTGAAATGCTTCACTGCACGTCAGCGGGCAGCCTCGAAACCCATTAGTGTCTTTTTTTTTTTTATTATTATATATCACCGTGTGTGTGTGTTTCCACAGCGTTGCACTCCACACCGCCTGCTTGACTTGGTCAGAATGCACTTTTTTATCTGAGGAATTAGTCGGAATAATCACCGTGTTGAGCAACAAGACAGAAACGTACACCCCCTTTTGCCAAAAGACGGGCTACATTTAGAAAGATCCGTGGGAAATGGGAGCTGGAGATTTGAATTGTCTCCTCTGAGAACAAAGGTGCTTTGTAGCCGGGCGGTGTGCTGCGAGTGTGGGAGGTTCACAAGTGGCTGAGCTGCTGCTGTTCTCGCTGGAAGCCGAGCATCGCGACTGACTCAAAGTATCAGGGAGGCTCGGCTCTCCCCCTCGGAGCGCCGAACCGCACAACGTAACCCTTCACATGTAAAACCTCCACACACATGTTTCATCTCGCTAAGTACCTGAGATCAAACCCCGACTTTGTGATCCATCCTCCTCTGTGTTAAATGTGTCCTTGGTGTTTCACTTTTGTTTCTCGCTTGTGTTCTGGAAGCGCTAAAACAAGTCGACGGCTGTAAAGCGACTTAATCTGTCGGTTTGACGCGTTTCCTTGCTGAAGGTGAGTGCTCAGGACCAGGCTGCACGTTCTGCTCGCTGCTTTGCCGCTCTGTTATTCGGGGGCTTTCTGGGAAGAACGTTTTTGGTGCAACTTGAGGCGAGACTCTTGGCTGGTCTGTTGGACCTGTTGCTGTGTGTCTCACTAATAGCAGAGACGATTTTAGGGATTTCTGAACTCAGAGGACAAGGAAAGGTGGAGCAGACAGGGTGAGAATGAAAAGAAAAAGGGTGACGGATGCAGAAAAATACGTGAAAACAACATCGCCAGTAAAGGATCAGCTTCTATATTGGTATTTGTAGGCGGACACTGCATGGTTGCTACCTAGCGAGTTCGTTAACAAGTGTTGTTTCTTTTGAATGCTAATTAACTTTGTGTTCTACTTAATTAGGTAAGTTAAGTGTTGTTGTCTAACGTCTCCACTTTTGTACTGTTTGATAATGAAGACAGGTAAAGAAAAACATCGGTTTCAGACAGTCGTAGCATTTCATTTTCACTGAATGTTAACCCTCCTGTTAGCTTCAAATTTACTGACATCTTTTATCCTTGGGGTTAATTCGATCCCAGCAATTCAAACCTCCAGAGAATATCATAATTAAAATTCTTTCCCAAGTTTATGTGTAAGTAGCCCTGTAAATAAAAGTGAAAACATGACGTCAATAAGACAACAGGAGGGTTAAATGTAGAATCACTGACGCATGAATGAACTTTAGTTTTGTTCTTATTGTTTTACGTCACATCAACAAACATGATTAACTCGCACCGTTAGTGGTTCACAGAGGTGACCGACGCCAAAGTCGCTTTAAAAAAGAGATTCTAGATTTTTTTAAAAACAGAAAATATAAGACGAGATAAAACTTTGCTCATCCTGAAGGACATTCTTGTGCCAGACATTGCTCAGAAAACAAAATGCTGGCTTACATAAGGCTGGATCGGACAGTAAAATCTAATACTGGCAGTTACACCTGAACAATGAGATGAAAATGACAAATACTGCACATTTCATTGACAGCGTTGCACATAAGAGCGATTTGTTATCAAAATGTTAGAACGTGAAACTGACACATTGCACCCGAGAGATGAAACTACTGAATAATGCACATGAAGTGAAATGCTGCACGTGATACAGAAACTGGACGAATTGTGAGAAGTAACGTCGCAAATGATGTTGATATAATTGTTGTGGATGTCCAGGGTTGTAGCTGCTGTGCCTGCAGAGAGGGGAGGAGTGAAACAGTTTGATTAATCTGAATGTCGCTGAATTAATGGAACACTAAAATAATATTAAAGCTGCAGGCAGCGTTGGTCGGGTCCTCGGTCTGCGTTGGACCCTCACGCCCGTCTGACCGTTCTTCAAGTTAAACCTGTTTTAAGGTGAAGGAGCCATTTTTCTCTCTCTGCTCAGCCTCAGACTGTCAGTGAGTCACATGACGAGTCACATGACCAGCTGCACTGAGCAGCCAATCAGCATTAAAGCTGCAAGTGATGATGTCATCGTTCAGCATGCCCCTGGCTGAGAAAGTGACATTTTTACTCACTTTCTCTCTCCCATACAGCCACAATTTTCACCAAATGTGTGTAAAAACAGCATATTTTTGTGGGAAATCTTGTTAGGAAGCCCTCAGTGTCATTTTAAAAGCTGTAGGACCTTTAGTTTTTTGTGTAGATGAACAAATGACACAGCATATCAGCACATGCCCCCATAGACACCCATACAAAGTTTGAGCCGAGGCTGAGGCAGCTCATCAACTTTAACGGCTCGCCATTCGAAAACCGGTTGAGAAACGCCAAATCCCTTCAGAACTATTGCACATCAAGACCTTCTCTGTCTCCTGTGCGATTTTCACAGTTGGTACGATTTACGGTGTCAGACAAGATAATTTTTTCCCAAAAGAAATTTTTGCTCATTTTTTACTTTGAAAGGCAAATTGTGGACTTCCTGTTGGAGATAGGTCAGGGGTGTCAGTGTGAGATTTGTGGGTCTCATTGAGACGAACGTTTTGGTGTTGGTTTGATCTCTGTACGGCATTCTTACTGGGCGCTAGGGCCGTTTTAGTGTTTTTTTCTGTAACTAGGTGGTGCTAGAGAGCTTTTTTTTTTTTCATTTGATCAAATTTTTCGCCGATTCGGATGTGCGTGTCAATTTTGGTGAGTTTTTGAGCATGTTTAGGGGGTCAAATTAAGGAAAACGCGTTGGTCAGCAAGTAGGGGTCCTCGGACCCTAACAAGAGGCAGGAAAATAAAGATCTTCAGCCCACCTGTTGATTTTTCCACATCAGCCCTGCAGGCGTCGTCTACGTTCAGCCTCCATGAAGTCTTTGTTGTTGGAGCATCATGTTGGTTCCCGACAGAATATCTTCTAACGGACACACATGAGGAGACTGACCTTCATATATGCGATACATGAGTGTCATACTTCAAACTAGCTGCTGTTACTTGCCTCCATGACGTTAACCTCCATGTACATGCTCGTTATCTGTAGCACATGATCATCAGTGATTCTCCAACATTTTCATTGTTTAAATCCTCTTTCTGTGCCTCTTTTGCAAGTGTCTCCGCTGTAAAATAATTGCACAAAAACATCAGCTCAACAAGCTATAGCTTTGCCCGACGAGGTGCACCATCATTAAAAGTCCAATTCACCTCAGTGTCAGTCTTTCAGCCTGTCGGATAATATTCAGTAAGAGCGGGCGATGAAATTGCAAACTGTCCTGCTCATCATAACCGCAATAAATGTGTTTACAATTATTTTTAACTGTGCTTCACTGTCGCCCGAATATGTGTAATTATAATAATCTAATTTATCAGTAAGTGGGCATTCAGTACTTCAGGATACAGGAGAACCGCTTTAATGTTCGTCTTTATTTGGATGAATGCTGTATGAGTTTCATATTTGTACGTCTGAGCCCAGATGTGTTACTGCTGAACCATAACTGAAGTCCTGTCGAGACATTAACACGTATTAGCGGCGGCCGTGGCGTTAAATAAGCCGGCGATTGTGGTGAAAGCAGGTGAAACATGAACAGAGTGGCTCCTGGGCCAGCCGTCGGATCCATCACATCCACAGCCCAGTGACTGTTCCCACCGTCCGCTCTTTTGCTTTGGCCCAAATAAATAAAAAAAAAAAAAAGACTTGTCTACTGGGAGAAGTCCCAACGCTCCAGATGGCCGGTCTGCTGCTGCTGGTAGTGAATCACAACAGGAACGGATCATTTGATTCACCTTTGTGAAGAGATGATCACATGTACGGCTGATTGGCCGACGAGCGAGCGGCTAATTAAAGCTCACAGCGGCGGTGGAAGCTCTGAAGGGATGACGGCGTTATGAGCGAAACATGATGGTGTCAGGAGTTACAGAGAATCCTGGTCTTTGAAGGTACAGCGTCACTGAGCTGGATTCACCTGCTGGCCTCGTGTTTTGCTGTACATCTATAATACATGTGCAGCATCAAGCAGCAGCAGCAGCAGCGCGTTCTGATCTGCAGCCAACACACATGTTTCTACACATCCAGAGTTAACGGCCTGCAGCAGCAGCAGCAGCAGCACGTCATGGAGAGACTCCTCCAACCACACTGGGAAAAACATCTTTTAACATCTTTTAACTCGAATCTTTTCAAATAATTATCTCTTATTTTACAGAGGTTGCCTGTTTTGTTAATTTGCAGATAATAACCAGTAGAAATACCTGTTAAGCACTAAAAAGACGGCCAGAAATGTAAATAATGTCAAATACTTTTGTGGTTTTACACAATTGAATCATACAATTACACAAATATAATTACACTATTTTTTAACTGTGTGTAAATCTGCTAACAGTCACATTATTTAATAGATATTTGTCATTATTTGAAACAAATTGTGCTTATTAGGTATTGACAAATGGTATGTCAGTTTCAAAAACAATTATCTGACAGATTTCCCCTGTTTAGTAAAAGTAAACGTAATAAAATCAAAAAAAAATAAGTATTCAGTTACTTGTTAGGCTCAAAAAAAATTGGCCAAAACTGTAAATAATAAAATGTTCAATTACAGTTAATTTTTAAAAAAGCATTAACTTACACATTAACTGTAAAATAAAACATTAAAAAAAGAAAGAAAAAAGAGCTGCAACTGGAAATAAAGTCTCCTTTATAGAATCTGTATTTTTACAATTTGTAAAAAAAAAAATTAATCTTTTCAATATTAAACAATAAAATTACACAATGTTTTCAATATTTTTTACTGTCTGTAAATCTTCCATTAAATATATATTTACACATACATATATATGGTGTATGATAAAAAATTACATCACAGAAGACAAAAGTATTCATCTGTATGTTTATATGGTGACTGTTGAAGAATAAAAACAAAGAAATGGACATTATGCACAATTTTTGAACGTTTTTTTGTTATTTTTTAAAACTCAACATACAAATAATACTTTTAAAAATCACGCATGAGTGTTTGGATGTTAGATTACAGCATCCTTGCTCCCAGATTTTCACCATTTTTTTTACCTTTTTTTCTTTTTCCGGCTCAGCACCAAGCATGAGGTTCCTCTTTTCATCTAACAAGCTCACTGCTCTCACTTTCCTACCGGCAATAGTTAAGAATCCCGTGTGAACAAAATAGGACTAAAAATGTCACAGCTGCTGGATCTAAGCCTCGGTGATGATGGGAGTATTTAACAGAGATGTTGGCGGTAAAACCCTCCCAGTGATTCCACGACGGAAAACACGGCGTACTGACACACTCTGACATTTGAAAACGCTGCTTTCTCCAAAGTCACCTGCAGCAGCGTGAGCGCGTCGAGCCAATTAGTTCGGCACAAGACAAGATTGAGGAGGGAGATCATTACGAGTGACCCTTCTGCCGAGGAACTGACACTATCAAAGGTCAGAGCCGTTATTCGCTCGAGCCGAGAGGAGGGAAATCATGATGTGGCTCGTCACGGTGCAGCGACACTGTGGTACCGACAGAACCTGAGATTAGTTTGTCGTAGCCCGTGCAGCTAGCACAGATAGGTTTTTATGTAGAGGTTGAGAACCACAGAAATCACCAAATTTACATCATTTATCAGAGCTGGAAACTGTAAAAACACAACTAATCAGTGGAGTTTCAACTTTCTGACAGTCCTTGAACTACTCACTGCTACGAATCGGGATATTTCATCAAAATCGTTTTATTCCACATGTCTCATTTAAAAATTAGCCAACGATAAACCGTGAGCTCTAACTAGATTCTGTAAAAAACAAAAAATTCTGTTATCCTTGATGCAATAACGAAGCTATTCGTGGCTCAGCTACAACCAACAGTCATGTGAGGAAAATTCAGCGACTTTCTGGCTGAACTGCAGGTTGTTTCCACATAGAAGACAAATATGGAAACACATAAAAATACAAGTAGTTCTGGTTTTTGGAGCCAGTATTTTTATTTCCAGTATTGATAACACCTGTGGACACTTGGAAAAATGTTGTTGATATCACCAGTTATGTAAAATAATAATTAAACAAATACAACTTCCCTTTTTTTTTTTTTTTAATGATTTATGATGTTCTAACTTTGCTTCCCTGCACAGAAGACATTCCTGAGTTCTGTCTCCGTCTAGTCGTGGTTGTGCTGCAGGACTTTATATTGCAGTGAAAAATGGGCCCACAGTGAGGAAAAAAAAAAACACCCAGAAGCTGCTTGAGGTTCAGAGGGTTAAGTGACTCAGAAGTGGCCCGCTGCCTTATCTCAGCCTCCTGCTTTCAGCAAATCCAAAACGCCGCGGCGCTTCAGCTTTCATTCCGTCAAACTTGTGCCGTCGCGAGCTGCGGCGATGGAAGCCAGTTCCAGTCACTCGGCGTGAGACGCGAAACCGTCGGGCTCCGAGGGGCCCCGGCTGGAAAAATAACGTAACAGCTAATGCCCCGGCACTTTGTGTGCGCGGGGCCCGACGCACCCCGCTAATTTCCCCGCTGAGAACTGTTAACGGCTCCTCTCTGTTCCGCTAAACGCTAGATGAAAGCGTCGTGCTGTCTGGCTTCTCTGCCGCCGTCAAGCAGCCATCACGATTCCCCCTCGGCCTTAGACGAGGAGGAGGAAGAGGAGGAGGAGGAGGAGGTGTAAGGTTGCACCAGGAGGAGGAGGAGGATGAAGGAGAAGGAGGGACAGTCCATTTGTGTCTCATCTTTGCTGGAGCTGAAACGCGACCGTAATGCAGCGAGAGATTTCGGTGTGATGAGAGTAAAATGTGTACAGCTTCCCTCCCCCCTTATCTGCACACAACCCTGAGCCTCATCCATCAACACGCACATGATGCCAGCTATGCATGGCTTGCTTGGTTGCCGTGGCGCCAGCTGGATCTGCCCAGTGCACCGTGCACACAGAGAGAGAGAGAGAGAGAGAGAGAGGGGATGTTGGCAGAAAAAAGTGATTGGAGTGGAGGATGGGAGGGGATGTAAGGTGGGGTGGGCAGCAGAATAAAGACAGAGAGATTGCAGAAGGCCTGAAAACTGAGATAAAGAGGAGGTGGGGAGAGGAGGGGGGAGGTACAAACTGAGGTAACAGCAGGAGAAAGAGTGGCAGGAAAGTCCTCTAAAAACTCTGATGACTTCTGGTCCAGTTTGAAAGCGTGAGCTGGCAGGAGGCTGCGACCCCCTCTGTCCTCCGTCCACCTCCTCCCCCCCAGCATGCAACACACACATACCAAAAAAAAAAGCCCTTTCATGGGGAGTCCAGCTGGCGGTGGGCTGGGGGCTGCACTCACATTCACACCCCTGCACACATTCAGCCACATCTGAGCGGACCGGTGGAGAAGTATTTCCTGGATGGCCTGCGGCAAGTGAGATAGCTGTCCAGTGGAAACGCTCTGCACAAACACACACACACACACACCTACACACACACAGAGAGAGAGTCGAACAAATTGGGCCGTGCAGCAGCTCTGTGCATAAAATAATCAGATGATGTAGCCACGAGGGGGAAGCGCTGGCACCGACTCCGGCTGACATAAAGCCCGCGGTGACCTCCGCTCGACCTCAGTGCAGGATGCAGGCGAGGTCGAAGGGCGTCTGTAGGAAACGGTCGTCGGATGCTTCAAAGGTGAATAAACACGGGAGTCGTTGCTTTACTATCAAGAATATCCTGGAAAACTATGCAGAGCTGCATCAACAAAATTCATGTTTGATTTTTTTCAGATTGCAAAATGCAATAAAAAGACGGAATGTTTTCCCGGTTTCAAGGTCACGCCTTCAAATTGGGCTTCATCCAGACAGTCAAGCCTGAAGGAAAAACATTCAACCATCACAAACATACTGTAAAATAATACAGTCATTTTCCATAATAAATGCATTTTGTAGCCTTGTTTTTACATGAAATTGTGCATATTTCAGTGTTTAATATCGGATACTTGTATATGTAAAAAGATGAAATTGAGCATATTATTTGATATAAAAGGACAGATAGATGGATAAATTCTCTATATATTGCATGATTGCCAGTGCATATAGATATTATTAACTGTAATTCAACCTTTTAGTTGTAAAAACTTCTTCTCCAACTCTTTGTTTTTGTTGATTGTCAGTAATTTAACCAAACTGTAGAAATATATTTGCAGTGTTAAACTTAACTGTAAGAGTTCCACCTATTAAATGAAGAGGAACTAACTGTGTGTTTAATTTAAATTTATAAATGTAACTGTCATTTGTTGTTAAAACAATTCGAAGAAGGAAAGGAAATTTTCAATAACAGACTTTTTTTCTTTTTACATTTTTTTTNTAATTAAAATGGATAAAGCATCACTTTGCTGCTGCAAAAACAGAACACTGCATCAGAAGCAGGAGCTCTTTGTCGTGGTGGAATCACAAATTGTGCTGACCAACAGTTTGACCTTCAAGGATTATATCTGTTGTGTTGTATGTTGGTTCTGGATGTTCTATGACATCATCTGTTGCTAAAAACCCATTGTTCCCCAACGTAAGCTGAAACACACCACAAGAAGGAGGACAATAGACGTATGTAGGTGTCAGGTTGGCAAAGAGGGGCTCAGAACTGATAGTTTAGTAGCAGCATGCTAGCAATTAAAATATGATGTTTGAGTTTAATTTGGGGCTTTGAATGCAAACAAATAGTTGCATGTTTTAATAAAAATGAAATAAGCATCACTTCACTGCTGCGAAAAGTCAAGAACACCGCATCTGTTGTCGTGGTGGAATCACAAATTTTGGTGATGCTGACCAACAGTTTTACCTTCAAGGAATAAATCTGCAGCGGTTTTTGTTGGTTTTGGATGATCTTTAGCATCATATGTTGCTAAAAAAGCCCATTGTTCCCCAATGTTAGATGAAGTGGGAACATGCTAGCAATTAAAATATGATGCTTGAGTTTAATTCTGGGCTTTAAATGTAAAAGAAAAAGCAAGGAAAGTGACAAAATCACTGCATTAGAGGCAAAAGACTTCTCTGTTGTCGTGGGAGAATCTCAAATTGTGGTGATGCTGACCAACAGTTTTACCCCCAAGGAGGACACTGGTGCTTGTTGTAACATCATCAGTTGCTCAAAAACCTTGTTCCTCTGCTTAGACAACACAAGGACAAGAGTTCATAACTGAGCGGTAGAACATTTAGTGCCAACATGGTAACAATTGAAATGTAATCGAGAACACTTCATCGTAAGCAGGAACTCTCTGTCGTCGTGGTGGAATCACAAATTGTGGTGGTGCTGACCAACAGTTTTACCTTCAAGGCTTATATCTGTGGTTTTGTATGTTGGTTTTGGATGTTCTGTGACATGATCTGTTGCTAAAAACCCATTGTTCCCCAACGTAAGCTGAAACACACCACAAGAAGGAGGACAGTAGACGTATGTTCTGAGGTGTCAGGTTGGCCAAGAGGGGCTCAGAACTGATAGTTTAGCAGCAGCATGCTAGCAATTAAAACATGATGTTTGAGTTTAGGCTTTAAATGCAAAAATCAGGGAAAGTGACAAAATCCCTGCATTAGAGGCAAAAGACTTCTCTGTTGCTCTGGTGGAATCACAAATAGTGTCGATGCAAACCAGGAGACTTGTGCTTGTTTTCTGCTGTTTATCAGAGATCTGATGCTCAAGGACCTTGTTTCTGCAGATAAACTGCCAAACGGCACAAAGATAAGAATAGCAGATGTGCGTTTTGCGTAGCGGGGTGACTCAGCGGACAGAAAGAAGGGTTAATAATTGAGAGGTCGAAAGTTTAGTGCCAACAGCAGCCTGTAAATGTGCAGCAGCAGCCGTGTGTCTGTGCTCGGCGCTTAAGAGCTGAAATGTCAAACATCTCCATGCAGGACTCACTGCTGACTTTGCATATTCTGCTGTTGGAGAGGATGTACAGTTTGCAGCATTGTGCCTCACAGAACATCACAAACGCACTGCAGATACGCCACTTTTACACTGACGCAGCGGAAAAAATCCAACAGCTAAATAGAAAGTGAAAGTCTCACATCCGAGGACTGACATCCATTGAGTCAAAGTATAATTAACAGAAAAGGAACAACATGAAGTAGGGCCGTATCTGGGCTGGAATTTACTGCTCTGTGTGGTGGGTCCAGCACATGACACCTCATTAAGATTAGGCCTATAATTAGCTTAAAATACGAAATTTTCCCGCCGCAGAATAATGGCTGTGAATTTGGAGAAGTGGCTGTGTGGTACAGGAACACATTAGCAGAATTAACAGAGGGGATTAGGACTTTGATTAACTGGAAATGAACAAAAAATAGGGTTCAAGAGGTGAAAACAGAGGAACGAGGAGGGTGTCGGCTCCCCCAGAATAAAGTCTGGTGATTTCTACCAAGTCTCATTGCGAGATTATTTTCTGGGAAGCGAGCCAGGAGTTGGTGTTACTTTCTCAGCCGCCGCCACCGCCGCCGCTGGCCTCCTTCCCCCTTTAGTTTTTTTGTTTTGTCCTTCAAGACAGTCGCAGCATCACAGACAAAGAATTAAACCGAGATGCAGCAAGAAAACCTCCAGATTTTTCTCACCAGCAAAAAACAGAAACAACACGTCTGCTGGCGGAGAATTTACGGCGGTTTTGTTCGTTTACGCAGCAGAGGAGGCAGACAAAACCCACCACCAGCTGAGATTAAGTAAAGGTCCGGCTGGGATTAAAGAGAAACTGCTTTAGGAAGGTTATTTTTAGTAAATCGGGAATTATCTTTTCATATCTATCACGACACATAAATATAGCTCTTCCTGCGATGTAATTTAACACACGTATTGTACAAGAAATACTTCTTTGTTTTTTATTTCTGTTTTAGTTTTTTTGCCAGATTAAATCGCTGTTCAGGGTTTCTCTGCAGTGGAAGTTGACTTTAGTCATCTTTAGGTCTGGATGAGTGTGGAGGAAAGAAAAATACCGGTGCAAAATGACTAAATTCAGAATTTCTAAGAAGAAATGAATCACATAGGCAGTGTTTGACGCAGGCAGGAAGTGTGTTGACTCCTGTGTATGAGCCATAATGACCAAAATATTGTGGAAAACCAAAAGAAAAAGTGGTGTGTGATTGAATTCTCACCTGTCCAGTACAACCTGTAAACCAGAAGATTCATAAGTTGTGTAAAATAAGACAATATCGTTGAATTGCACCTTACAAATAGCTGAAAATTAGCATTTAGGAGATTTGAGGCTGTCAGAAAACTTTTATTGGCAAAACAAACAAACCTCGAAATAAACAACAACAGTGACGAAACAAAGCAGTAAAGATGTTGTTTAAGTTAAATGGCATTTTTCTGGAATCACTCCTGGTTCTAATTTATGAAAGACACAAAAATAATGGTAGAAAAAATAATACAATAGTATGTTAAAGTGAAATAGTTTGAGTGCAGGTAGCAGCACAACTCTTAAGGCAGAAATGTTCTTCCTTGTTGTTTCCAGTTTGATGAATCAACCTCATCTGGTTTTAATTTGTTTGTTTGAGCTACAATCTGCCGGCGGTGATTTATGAAGACGCGACATACATCCACCAGTTTGTAGTCTGACGTCAAATATCGTCTCAAAAATCAATCCAGAAGTCAAGAAGTTGGAAAAGTGTTGAACTGTTGCATGCTGGAGAGCTCTGACGCTCAAGGTGGGATATTGATAAGAGCTTTTTTTTGCCATAGAAGCGTTTAATTCTCAGCTCTGGAGCGTCCTTTGTTAGTTAAAACTGTTTAAAGCGACCCGCCAACGCTCCACCTGCTGTACATTCCAGTGTAAAAAAAAAAAAAAAAAGCGATCGGTGTGGTGTAATCGACTTCCCATCAGCAGAACTCACTCTCTGCTTTGAAATTTATCGAAACTGGATCCATTATTGATACCAGCCGGGTTGGAATCGGAGCGGCGAGGCTCAGGGGGTTGAGTGTTGCGTGGTATATAGTCTAAATATTTTAAAGAGAGGTACTTGTTTCTCGGCGTTCCTTACCTAAATATTTCACGTTCGGGGCCCGTGAGGGTTGATGCAGTCAAGATTTCGAGACTTTCCCCCCCCTCTCCTTTTTTTTTTTCTCCTGCCTCAGTCAAAGGAGAAGAGGTGAGCTCATTGATAGAAGCGAGCCAAGCCGGAGCACTGCTGGTTTCAATCAGGGCGAGGCAGCATGTGGGTGACCCTCGAATGCAGCGCGCTCTCACACATACGCTCATGATGTACTGTATCCACGTCCCCTGGGCTGCTTTCCATTTCTTCGCTTCTTTCTTTTCAGTAGTTGTGGTTTTTTTCTGAATCCGCCATCCGAGTCCGAGCTCCTTCAGCTGTCTGGCTCCGGGCAGAATTGCATGCAGTATTTCGCTGCACGCATGTAGAGGGGATTGTGTGCTGCACGTTGCCAGCATCACTCCCAGCTCGCTCGTGCTTGTGCGGTTTTATTACTGCGCTGCACAGATGCACATATCTTTACATGTACAAACACACTCATGCATAGCTTCTGCGTGTGGATGCATATTCGTTCTTGGCAGGACTTCCAGGGTCAGATGTTAGCTGCGTTACCTGCAGACGGGGCTCGCTTCATGATTACCTCTGCGCTTCTGCTGCTGCTTTCTATTTCAATGTTAAAGACCCTGGGCCACAACTCGGTCGCTTTTTTTTTTATTATTATTTTTTAATGCATTTCATTCCCACACACAGGTACAGAAACACACAAATGCACACGGGGCACTTGCACAAATACTTACATAAGCAGATACAGTGCATGCACGCAGACAATCTTGAACTCCGCGGAGACAAACACACACAAACACACACACACACACAAACGCTCACCGAACATCCAATTTGTGTCGAGGGGCTTAGTCACATTTCTCATTTCTCTCAGTGTTGCAACTGTGGATATTCCCTTCTGGTATGACACATCCAAAAAAAAAAAATCATAATAATAAACCGCCCATCTCGCTCTCAGTGTTTATGTGCTGATTTGTGCATGTGTGTAATAATGGGCCAGACCGGGCAGCCTGTAATCCTGCACACCAGCAGGTTGTCTTTCAATTAGCCAGCAGGGCTTGTTTGAGGGCCAGCCGGGGTCAGAGTGCTATCTGGCAATCTGCGGCTAATCCTGCACCAACTGATCAATGCAGCGAGACGGAGACGAGGTGGGGGGTTAAGAGGAGGGGAGAGGAGGAGGGGTGAAAGGTTGGATGTTTGAGGGAGGAAGAGAGGAAAAGGGTGAGACCTTTAGGCAGGCCAGAGCAGAAGGAGATGAAGGTAGAATCGACATGAAGCCGTCCAAACATCTGCTGTTTGATGCTTGAATCGCAATAAAAATCTTGCCACAACTCCAAAGTACCAACAGAAGAATGAGCAAAAAAAAATAAACGGCAGCCAGAGCCGACGTGATTGATGCGCAGGTTGTTTTATGCTCACTTACAGAATTAAAAACCATTAAACTCCAAACTTTCCGTCATCGGAATGAAAAAACTTCCTCCTTAACGAATGCTACACGCGGCTTCCTTTTCAACTCAAATGTCAATTACATACATCACGTAGCTATCTGCTAACAGCAGTGAGTGAATGGAGCGGCACGAAATGGCAATCAGAGGAAGCATTATCAAGAAACTCAAGGCAAGTCGGCGTTATTTATCCAGCGCGTTTACAGCTGTTGAGGAATAATGATGTAGTAAATAATGACGTTTTAGCGAGTAAGTTTACATATTATCGCCTGAGAGAAAAAAAACCCCACAAAAATAAATAAAATACAACTTTATCCGACTAAATCAAATTGTAAGGTCAGTATCTTTAGTTGTGGGGACTAATTTAAACATTAAACACAATAAAACTATGCATAGAAAAGACAACAAATTCAAAGATTCCCCATGAGCAGGCAATGGAGAGAAAGTCCTCCAACAGAACCAGGCTCAGGGAAGGCGGCCTCGACCTGTTAGGGTTAGGGACGACAAATAAAAGAACTCAAACGCTGTGCAGGTTGGTGGAAACCCAGACCAAAACCAGGACAGAGAAGACAAACCACAGACAGACAGAAGACTCTCAAGTCAATAACACCCAGTAATGCATATAAGTGAGTGGAGGATGAACACATGTGAAGGCAGCCGTGTGAACAGGACAGCCGGGGTAAAGCATATGGCAAGATTAAAAGAACAGGTGGAACTATGATGGCAAAAGAGAGAAGCGAGTGAAATCAGGAAGCCGATCAGAACGGGACAGCAGGGCGGTAAAAAGGGAACTAAAGAGGCGACTGGGGCAGCTACAGGAAGAACTAACAGCGTAAGGGGAAAAGGTGGTGAGCCTTTCATTCTGATTTAGCGTCACCAGTGGAGGGACAAGACCAGTTCATAGCCAGGGTGCGATGACTGAATGCCCTGTTTCCTTCTGTTTTTGAGGAGGAACTGTGAGGATCTAAGTGGGCAGAGTTGACATATCGGTGATATATGACGGAGCTAAAACATTGAAAGCTCTGTCAAGTTTTAAACTCAGTTCTGTTTTACTGGAAGTCGGTGGAAAACAGGAGAAGAAACTCAATTGTGCACAAAGTTTGCTTTATTATGTACTAGATGGGAACCAAGAGACGTTCTCACCAAATAAACAACAGTATCTTCATCAGGTTCTTCTTTTGTTTTACTTGTTTAGTTGAACCCAGTTTGGAAAAGGAGCTTGAACTAATGACAGAAGTCTGTGAAAGCAGCAGCTCTGTTTGGAGATAACTTCAAAACTGTGTGAACCCTGTGCACGTTCTGTAGATTTAACTTGTTCCTCGTTTGCTTATTACACCTTCGGGTGGCTGTGGCTCAGGTGGTAGAGCAGGTTGTCCTCCAATCGCAAGGTTGGCGGTTCGATCCCTGGCCCACAGTCAAAGTGTCCTTGGGCAAGACACTGAAGCTGAAGTTGCTCCCAGTGGCAGCAGCACTGTGTGTGAATGGGTGAATGAAAAACACATTGTAATGCACTTTGGATAAAAGCGCTATATAAGTGCAGACCATTTAGCTTACAAGTGATTTCTGCATTTAAAATACATTCAGAACCTTCATTTAAGCATTTTTTAAAAGAATTTTCTGACTACAAGTTCTGATATTGGGGAGGAATCACAGTTTTAGGGACAACAAAACAGAATTGGCCATTTCTAGTATTTTTGCAGACACGACAGCTTTGCAAGGAAGCGACAACATTCCTGGTCAAACGTGACCGACTGGTAATGCTTGGCTTCGTCCTGATATGTGGACGACTAATTCACATTGTGTTGTTGTTTTATTGTATTGTTGTACCGTACTCATTATTTTTTCGAATACATTTATTGTAACTGATAGCATGTATTTAATCTTCCCAGTCATTTAAGACTTAGTATCTGCTGCTACTGAGTTCCAATCCGGTCAGATTTTCTGAAAGGATACGCGCTTCAAGTACATTAAAGTTATTAAAAACAATACATGCCTGACATCTGAGTTGTGTTTCTGTATCTGAGCTGACTTGTTGTAAAGCTCCAGCAGGGCATTGTCTGAAATGTAGTGTCAGAGGTGTACTGTGGCTTCACGAGCTCCAAAAGACGATGAAAACCTGTGTTCGCTACGTGCATGTCAGAAAATGTAGCGTAGATTAGCTGCAGTACCTCGTTGTTCCACCAGGTGGAGCCTCTCACTGTTTATCATTGTAACATCCCAAAGAGAAGGTTGCTCAACTATCGGCAGTTCATGTTAGCAAGCAGAGATCATTAAGGGGTTTAGCTAGCAACCGGGCACCATGACGAAGGCTTTTGTGATGCTTAATGACCTCCGGACATGTGTTTAAGAAAAGCTCAACAGCTTTCCTGCCACTTCTGCAGCTCAGAATCACGTGTTTGTCGACTAAAACAGCAATACAGGACTGTTTTCTAATGTGCTGAGTTTGTGTCATTGAATAATTGATCATTAAGTGATGACGCTGCCAACTATTGATTGAGAAGGTCATTTGAAATTTGCATCCTGCCACAGATTGTCCCATCGCTGTACAACATCCATGTGACAGCAGACGTAAACAAAGAGCTTAGATTTGTGTCTTTGTATTTACTGTTCTGGGGTTGTTTTCTTCCCAGAAATAACAGATGCATTTAGCTGGTGGAATTACTATTAACTGGGAGCTGTTCCTGCAAAATAAATGAAGAAATATATACATTTAAATTTCAAATCCTAATCTTTGACATCAGATATCCTCAGTACCGGACGCTAACACAAAGATCCACTGAGTCCCACAACCCTCCATAAACCAGAGAAAACATCCTCCCCTTTTTCACAGAAATACCACAGCACCAAGGCTGACTCCTGGACACATGACGGACACTCTAACAACTGTGTTTTCAGACTACTGAGCATCCAGGAATTAGTCTCCGTGTCACTGTGCGACACACGATCTGGGCATGAAGTCCGGTCGGAGGATGCTGCTGCTGCCTCGGTGTTTACTTTTCATTTTCCTGATCATATTCATGGACAGGGCTGGAGGAGGGGGCGGAGAGGTGGATAAAGAAGCAAAAAGAGCAGTGGCTTTAGAGAGCGGCCTTAATCCCGTCCACACTGCTGTTTTCCTCCCTCGCCTCCACTCCCCCGTCCTCCCTCTTCTCCCCCGTCTCTATCTTTTTTTTTTTTTGAAAGGATGGAAGCAATCCATCTGAAATGAGCAAAACCACGCGAGCACACATCCATTTCCCTTCCCTCCTTCTCTCTCTCTTTGCTCTCTCGGGCCCCTTTAACTCCCCCACCGCTCCTTCCTCACCCCCTCGCCCCCCCTCGTCTTTCACTCTCCTCTCTGCCGTGGTCCAGATTTGCTTAGAAATGAGTCACCCGACCACAAATCGCCCCATTTAGGAGGGAGGGAGGAGGATGGAGGAGTGGAGGGTGACTTAGGGAGGGAGATGAATTGAGTGAGAGGGTGGGTGAGAGAGGGTGGGGGAGAGAGAAGGGGGGAGGCTGATGGCTGTTTTTCACTCAGCTGGTTTTGTTGATCAGTATCAACAGCCAAGGTCTGGATCCAATCAGCTCCCTGCATTCAGCCAAGCAGAATAAGACTAAAAATATATTTGACAGTGCACAACGCTGGCACACACACACACACACACACATACAGTATCCACACTACGCTCACATACACACACACACACACACGTACAATATCCACACTACGCTCACACACACACATGCAGCAGCAGCAATGCAAATCCAATACATAATGCAGCACAGAGGGAGTGTAGAAGCACTTACCAGGGTTTTGGATTATGACACATGAGTGTGCTGCTGCTCATACATGTCTATGTGTGTGTGTGTGTGTGCGCGTTTGCGTGTGTTTGCGTGTGTGCGCGCAAATGTCCATGTCTATTAGCAAGAATCTGCACTGAATTAATGAAGCCACAGACATGTAGGTGTGAGACATCACACTAATTACGCCAGCAGTGCTGTAGCCTCACCATCAATAATGTTCATTAAACTACTGAACCCACTCAAGCTGACAGCAGCTCTGTGTACGAGTGTGTGGCAGCTGAGCGTGTGTGTGTGTGTGTGTGTGTGTGTGTGTGTGTGTGTG